>NC_057412.1:300000-528867 GCF_019320065.1 Cervus canadensis | reverse complement strand
TCCGACATAAACCACAGCAGGATCCTCTATGACCCCCCTCCCAGAATATTGGAAATAAAAGCAAAAATAAACAAATGGGACCTAATGAAATTTAAAAGCTTTTGCACTACAAAGGAAACTATAAGTAAGGTGAAAAGACAGCCCTCAGATTGGGAGAAAATAATAGCAAATGAAGAAACAGACAAAGGATTCATCTCAAAGATATACAAGCAACTCCTGAAGCTCAATTCCAGAAAAATAAATGACCTAATCAAAAATTAGGCCAAAAGAACTTAAACAGAACATTTCTTCCAAAGAAGAATTACAGATTCAATATATATATTGATTGCTCAACATCACTCATTATCAGAGAAATGCAATCAATCTTACTGGTACCATTCACGCCAGTCATGGATGGCTGTCTATCCAAAGCTACAAGCATAATGCTGGAGAGGTTGGAGAAAAGGGCCCTCTTATCACTGTTGGTAATGCAACTCTATATAAAATATATTAAAATAAAATATAAAATCTCTATTACAGTGTTGGAGATTTCTTAAAAAACTGGTAAATAAGAACTGCCATATGACCCAGCAATCCCATTCTGGGCAGTACACACTGAGGAAACCAGATCTGAAAGAGACACATGCACCCCAATGTTCATCACAGCACTGTTTATAATAGCCAGGACATGGAAGCAACCTAGATACCCATCAGCAGATGAATGGATAAGGAAGCTGTGGTACATATACACCATGGAATATTACTCAGTCATTAAAAAGAATTCATTTGAACCAGTTCTAATGAAATGGATGAAACGGGAGCCCATTATACAGAGCGAAGTAAGCCAGAAAGATAAAGAACATTACAGCATACTAACACATATATATGGAATTTAGAAAGATGGTAACGACAACCCTATATGCAAAACAGAAAAAGAGACACAGAAGTACAGAACAGACTTTTGAACTCTGTGGGAGAAGGTGAGGGTGGGATGTTTCGAAAGAACAGCATGTATATCATCTATGGTGAAACAGATCACCAGCCCAGGTGGGATGCATGAGACAAGTGCTCGGGCCTGGTGCACTGGGAAGACCCAGAGGAATCGGGTGGAGAGGGAGGTGGGAGGGGGGATCGGGATGGGGAATACGTGTACATCTATGGCTGATTCATATCAATGTATGACAAAACCCACTGGAAAAAAAATAAATAAATAAAGGTGGGGGGGAAGAATACACAGAAGAACTGTACAAAAAAGATATTCATGACCCAGATAATCATGATGGTGTGATCACTCACCTAAAGCCAGACATCCTGGAATGTGAAGTCAAGTGGGCCTTAGAAAGCATCACTACGAACAAAGCTAATAGAGGTGATGGAATTCCAGTTGAGATATTTCAAATCCTCAAACATGATGCTGTGAAAGTGTTGCACTCAATATGTCAGCAAATTTGGAAAACTTCACAGTGGTCACAAGCCTGGAAAAGAGCAGTTTTCATTCCAATCCCAAAGAAAGGCAATCCCAAAGAATGCTCAAACTACCACACAATCGCATTCATCTCACATGCTAGTAAAATAATGCTCGAAATTCTCCAAGCCAGGCTTCAGCAATACATGAACTGTGAACTTTCAGATGTTCAAGCTGGTTTTAGAAAAGGCAGAGGAACCAGAGATCAAGTTGCCAACATCCACTGCTTCATCAAAAAAGCAAGAGAGTTCCAGAAAAACATTTATTTCTGCCTTATTGACTACAGCAAAGCCTTTGACTGTGTGGATCACAATAAACTGTGGAAAATTCTGAAAGAGATGGGAATACCAGACCACCTGACCTGCCTCTTGAGAAGCCTGTATGCAGGTCAGGAAGCAACAGTTAGAACTGGACATGGAACAACAGACTGGTTCCAAATAGGAAAAGGAGTACATCAAGGCTGTATATTGTCACCCTGCTTATTTAACTTATATGCAGAGTACATCATGAGAAACGCTGGGCTGGAAGAAGCACAAGCTGGAATCAAGATTGCCAGGAGAAATATCAGTAACCTCAGATATGCAAATGACACCACCCTTATGGCAGAAAGTGAAGAGGAACTAAAAAGCCTCTTGATGAAAGTGAAAGAGGAGAGTGAAAAAGTTGGCTTAAAGCTCAACATTCAGAAAACTAAGATCATGGCATCCTGTCCCATCACTTCATGGCAAATAGATGGGGAAACAGTGGAAACAGTGACAGACTTATTTTGGGGGGCTCCACAATCACTGCAGATGGTGATTGCAGCCATGAAATTAAGACGCTTACTCCTTGGAAGGAAAGTTATGACCAAACTAGACAGCATATTAAAAAGCAGAGACATTACTTTGTCAACAAAAGTCCATCTAGTCAAGGCTATTATTTTTCCAGTAGTCATGTATGGATGTGAGAGTTGGACTATAAAGCAAGCTGAGTGCCAAAAATTGATGCTTTTGAACTGTGGTGTTGGAGAAGACTCTTGAGAGTCCCTTGGACTGCAAGGAGATCCAACCAGTCCATCCTAAAGGAGATCAGTCCTGGGTGTTCATTGGAAGGACTGATGCTGAAGCTGAAACTCCAATACTTTGGCCACCTGATGCGAAAAACTGGCTTGTTGGAAAAGACCCTGATGCTGGAAGGGATTGGGGGCAGGAGGAGAAGGGGATGACAGAGGATGAGATGGCTGGATGGTATCACCGACTCGATGAACATGAGTTTGAGTAAACTCTGGGAGTTGGTGACGGACAGGGAGGCCTGGCCTGCTGCGATTCATGGGGTTGCAAATAGTCGGACAGGACTGAGCGACTGAACTGAACTGAACTGAGCACTTCCTGACTTTCTGGCTCAACAAGATGCTCCAAGATCACCTTGAATATTTCCTACCACAGTCCTAAAATTAGTCATTTCTCCAAGGAGCCATGGCTCTTTTATTGGAGAATGCTATTATAAACGAAGATCTGGATGGTCACTGCTTCTAGGTCTTCCCAGCTCACATAGTAAGGAGATGTATGTATGTATACTAACGTGTGTATATACACATATCTATAAATGTTTCTACATGTAACCATCAGTATCTACACTAAGCTAAATGCAACCCATTACTTCACAGATTGAGCTTCCCAGGTGGTGCTAGAGGTAAAGAATCCATCTGCCAATGCAAGAGATATAAGAAATGTGGTTTTGATCCCTGGGCTGGGGAGATACCCTGGAGGAGAAAGTGGCACCCTACTCCAATATTCTTACTTAGGAGATTCCCATGGACAGAAGAGCCTGGCGGGCTATCGTCCACAGGGTCACTAAGAGTCAGACATGACTAAGCATCTGAGCAGAACAAAAATATCATAGATTATTCTGGCCTTTTCTCATTTCTTATCTGTAACCTTCCCCTCCAACAGTAAGAAACCTGGCTCTTGCTATTTGTGATCCATTTACTTAACTGTCCAATTCCAGTATACATATATAGAGATTTTAAAGTTGTTAACCTGTATACTTGAGAGAAACAAGTTTATCATGTAGGGTACCGTGCTGGGACCACATTCCTTTGGCCCCTAATCTGACAGATGCCACTCATTTCTAAAGTTACTTAGGATAGCACCTTATTCCCCTGCATTCTGCATTTCACTCTGGGATCTCCTGACCTCCGAAAATGACTTTATTCCAGCTTAAGTAGGAAAATACCAGGGAAGGACTTTTACTGGACCACCACTTGTGGTTAGAATAATGGGAGACTTTGATCGTCAGGGTCTATGTCAGTCATTCTCACCTGTGCTGAGAGATGGCTGTTCATCCATCTAGAAGCACATGATTGACATGGAAGACGAGCACTTCCACAGAGGACGTGGGGGTGTTGAACAGACAGAAACAACAGATGCTCACAACATTCCACCCCTTAGTCCCAAGTACACATACCAATCCTTCTTCTCATATTTAAAGTTAAAAATATGCCTCCTTCTAACAATATTTGTGCATCTTCTCTTCCCCAGAGAGTCAGCCGAAAGCCCACACAGCTACCATACCCAGCGGCAAGTCCAGGACCCTGGGTGACACGTTCTGCTTTCTTTTAGCTTTCGGCGTGTCTCCTTATGATCAGGCAAATAGCCAGAAGCATTTGGACTTTTAAAAAAGAAGAAAAAAGCGGGGTAATACTTAACTCAAGATGTTAATCTTTAATGGAAGAATAGGGAGGGGGTTTTTCTTAGAAAACATTTGTGCATTTTGTAGTCCTCTTCACAAAATACCCCACAGGTGCTCAACTGCTCTGTTCCTGTGTTAGTCTGGTCCTGTGGAGAAGGCAAACAAGGGAAGATATGGATTTTTGGGGGGGACATTTGTTCTTATTCCCAGCATTGCTTAATGTGTGTTCTTATTTCATCTGCCTACAGGGTTCATTTCTCAGTGCTAACTGAAATTCAAATAAGTATCTTTTATTTTCTCACGACAGTTTAATTTAGTAATCACTTTGTGTCTGTCAACAATTTTATGTGTGTTCTTCTTTAACTCCGTTAATCACAGCTGAATTTCAAAGGATTGTAATTAAATTGCATCAAATTGTTTACTTTGAAAACCTCTTAAAAATGTCAATGAACTGGAAATAAATTCTACTAATTTGTACAGAGTGCCTGCAGAGGCAGACTGAGATGTAACATGTGACCATTGCTGATATGATGAGACCAGAGCTGACATTAATGAAAGAACTGTAACAATTTCCCATCTGCTTGATCATCTGATACTTCTTAGCATATTGCAAAGTAATACAGAAGAAGGCAGCTATTATCAGGTCATGAAAGGTGACAATGCTGTATTTCCAAGCAGCGGTTCTCAGTGGTTGAGTATCACTTTCATTCTTTTAGAGATTCTGGTCTGCATCACACATGCACATACACACAATCTCTGAGTTCCCCAAATGGTAGAATATTTTAAAATATTTCTATTCAAAAAATAAAAATCCAAGTTTAATATAATTGTCTCACTTGCAAGATGATTATAGGATTTATAAAAAGTATAACTTCAGAGACATTACAGGTTGTTGACCAATAAGGACAAAAGTTAAAAATCAGATTGATAAACATTGTCTTCTCTCAAGTTTATTAATTTATTACCACTACAATACATGTAATCTCATTTGGATATAATGTCAAAAGTTTCCACTGAAGTCCCTTTATGTATGTGAGATCCTGACTTCTCTGTCCTCTGACTTCCTGGTCTCCCTGAGATAGATAAGCTTTCAGTTTTCAACAGAAAAAATCTTCAGTAATTCCTTATTCCTTAGGCTTTCCCCTATCATACTCCATAGTTTTGTTACCACATGCCCATTGTCCTTCATTTCTCATCACCTGTCTTCCCCCTACTCCTATTCCCTTATTTTTCTGGAAAATCACTTCCCAACTGCTTTTGAAAGCAGTTCCTGAGGGCTGTGACCCTGTCTTGTTCATGATGTAGATCATGGGAGGATATAATCTTTCCATCACCCATAAATGAATGTCTACTTACTCAAATTCTATCCATTTTTCAAGACCCAGCATTCAAGCTGTCATTCAAGACCCATCATTCAAGATACCACTTCTGAGAAGATTTCTCTGATTCCTTCATCTGGAACTAACTTGCACCTCCAAGCTCCAAGCATAGTGATAACTCCTTCTGTTATAATACTTTATACACACATGTCCTCTGTTGACTATCTGTACTTATTTATCTTTGAGAACGTGGGGAACAGTGAGAGGAACTTGGAAAAAAAGATCACCAACTGATTTGATATGTACCACTTATTTTCTGCTTCTCCTTTCATAAATGACAAATAACAAATGACATTTTCCTACCAAAGTTCTCTCTTCAACTTGTGTTCTGGAACCCATGGACTCTCTTTTTCTTTGCTTCCTCTCTCTTCTCTTACAACAATTTCTTCATAGTTATGATCATTGTCATCAGCACTCAATCATGTCCTTGTATTTCTCTTCTTAAAAAAACAGTCCCTGGTGGTGCCACATCTTTTTTTAATCACCATCAAGTTCTCTCTGCTCCCTTTTACAGCAAAACATCTGTAAATGTCCATGGTAGCTCTTGCTACTTCTTCATCTTTTATTTCTTATGCATATAACCCCACTACTTCACCGTGGTTGTTCCTAGCAAAGTCATCAGATTGATCCCCATGTTGTCAAATCCTATGGTTATTTTTCTGTCTATATTTATTTAAGCTTTCAGAGGCATTTAACACAGTTGATTACTCCATGTTAACTTTAATGACACCATGTTCATCAAATTTTATTCCTACCTTTTTGTTCACCAGAGGTAGAGGCAAATAAGTCATAAAATATTCTCAATTAATCCAAAGAAAGTAAAAGAAGGAAAAGGAGATTAAAGGACAGATGGGACAAATAGAAGACAAATTCGAAGATGGTAAGTGAAAATTCTCCCAGATGGATAGCTAAATTAAGAATAAATGGTCTAAACACCCTGATTAAAAGACAAGGAATGTCACTGGATAAAAATTCAAGACCACACCATTCAAGTAACTCTCTTTATATATAAAAAACATAGATAGGTTAAAAGTAAAAGGGTAGATAAAGACATACTATGCTAACATCAATGCAGTGAAAGCTTAACCAGCTATGTTAATATCAGACAAGCCAGACTTTGGAATGTGGAGCATTACTAGGGATAAAGAGGGAGAGTTCATAATAATAAAATAATCAATTTTTCAAGAAGACACAATTCTAAACATACATTTATCAATAACAAAGTTTCAAAATGTATGAAGTAAAAATACACAACTAAGAGGAGAGACAGACAAATCCCCAGTTGTAGTTTAAGACATCAACACTCCTTTCTTGATAATTGATAGAAGAACATCAATAAGCATATGCAAGACTTGAATATATATCAATAATGTGGTATAAGTAAAAACTCCCATGACAGCAGCAGACTACTTACTTTTTGTTTGCATACAGAACATTCATTTATATAGATTATATGCTAGGTCATAAAATAATTCTCAATGATTAAAAAAAATGAAATCAAATGGAAAGTGTTCTCTGATGGTAATGGAATTAAATTAGAAACCTGTGAAAGAGATCACCCATGAGGAACAAGCAGAGAGAGAAGAGAAATGGTCCAAGGTTAAAACTTCGGGGAATACACACCAGAGTAGCTCTTGAAGAAGGCCAGTAAGTAAAAAATCAGAGAATAATAAGGAAAACCAAGAAAGAGACATCACAGAGGGGGCCAAGGGGGCAGAGAATTCCAAGGAACAACCATGTAAATTATAGAAGTGTCCAATAAAATGAAGATTGAAACAAATTCATTGGAGACCCGGAGATAAAAGATGGTCACGACTGACTGACTGAATTGATACTGATACTGAATTTGCTGTTGTTTTCATGATAAAGGAGATTTGAACCTGTCTGACAACTGAAGATTAAGAGCCAGTAGTAAAAAGATAAGAAATGGGGTTACGACTGTAAGTAGTAGATTCATCTTGAACACACAGATGAGAGCTAACAGTGTAAGGATGAGTGTGTTGCTGTTCAGTCGCTCAGTCATGCCCGACTCTTTGTGACCCCATGGACCGCAGCTCGCCAGGCTTCCCTGTCCTTTACCATCTCCTGGAGCTTGCTCAAACTCATGTCCATTGAGCCAGTGATGCCATCCAACCATCTTATCCCCTGTCATCCCCTTCTTTCTCCTCCTGCCTTCAATCTTTCCCAGCATCAGGGTCTTTTCCAATGAGTCAGCTCTTCACATCAGGTGGCCAAAGTATTGGAGCTTCAGCTTCAGCATCAGTGCTTCCAGTGAATATGCAGGACTGATCTCCCTTAGGACTGGCCGGTTTGATCACCTTGCAGTCCAAGGGACTCTCAAGAGTTTTCTCCAACACCACAGTTCAAAAGCATCAGTTCTTCAGTGCTCAGCCTTCTTTACGGTCCAACTCTCATATCTCATACATGACTACTAGAAAAACCATAGCTTTGACTAGACAGGCCTCTGTTGGCAAAGCAATATCTCTGCTTTTTAATATGCTATCTAGGTTGGTCATAGCTTTTCTTCCAAAGAGCAAGTATCTTTTAATTTCATGGCTACAGTCACTGTCTCCCATGATTTTGGAGCCCAAGAAAATAAAGTCTCTCACTGTTTCCACTGTTTCCCCATCTATTTGCCATGAAGTGATGGGACCAGATGCCATGATCTTAGTTTTTTGAATGTTGAATTTTAAGCCAGCTTTTCCACTCTCTTCTTTTACCTTCATCAAGGGGCTCTTTAGCTCCTCTTCACTTTCTGCCATAAGGGTGGTGTCATCTGCATATCTATCATAAGAATGAGTGTAAATGTAGATAAATTTGTAGGTCAGGCTGGAAATTGTTACAATAAAGCACCACCACAGAATCAACTTGTATCCTCAGGCCAATGTTTCTCAAACGTTTTCCCTAGCCCTAACTCTTGAACTCCAAATTCAATTTCCAAGTGTCCTCTGGTCATGTCCACTTAGATACACCATCACTTTACACGTATGAAAACAAATTTGATTTCTCTCTGATAGGTCCCCCTCTTGTCTCCTCTCTCTTCCTTTGTTTGGCCCAGGCAGGTGGACCCTTGAGTAAGTCTGATGTATAGTATATCCTAACCTTTAGATCAGGTGAAAAGTTCAGTTTCTCATGTCAAAAGTTGCAGGACATGGTGTATATGGGGTGGGAGTGGGAGAGGGATGGTAGAAAATGATTATAGAAATGATGACCAACCCGAAGTCTACCAGGCTACACCCCAAAAAGTCACCAGTTCACCGAGGTGAGGCAGGAGGGAGGATCTAGGGAGAAAGTGAGCAAGATGAAATTTTGCAAGATTAGAGGAGAATGGAAGGCTTGTAGCAGGGGAGGGTGGGAAGCAGATCCTATAGAAAGCTCACAGCTGGTGAAATGCTGATACAATCCCTTTCACTGGTGTGCCTTTGAATCTGAACATGAGCGTGAGTGATTAAAAGCACCAGCCTGGTACAGATGGCCCAACTCCACTGATTCTTCCAGATCCAAGCCTTGAAATATGGACTTTCTCTGGATTTTCCCCTCTCTTTTCCTCATCCCCACCCCATGGTGAATCATTCCTGAGTGCTGGATATTCTTCTGCAATGTCTTTGCTCTGCAAACCCCGCTCCCAGGCATACATCTTATCTCCCTCTTCCTTTTCCTCTTGCCAACCACTGTCTAGATTCCTTATACCTCTGTTTCTAGTCAGTTCAGAAATATTATAACTTTTCTCATAGTTTTCTTCCTCTTGGCAGAGTAAATCTGGCCAGAAGCCAGTAGTAGCAATGTGCGTGAAAATGGAAAAAAAAAAAAAAAAAAAAAAAAATATAATATATATATATATATATATATATATATATATATATATATATATATAGAAGAAAAACATAGATCCAACTTTGGAAAAGAACTCCCTTGAAAGTTTAGGTTGATATTCTGGGCCAAGATGTCGATTGCTGTTTATTTGCGCTGAGCCAGACATGGTGGCTACATGCTGCTTGTCTTTCCAAAGGTCTCACAAGGCATTACAGCCCCCTACAGCCCTGCACAGGCCCCCTTCGGAGTTGATTTAATTAGGGTAAATGATACTAATGTTTTGGCCTGGAGACCGCCACGGTCCATTTGCTGGACTGTGAGCCTGGGAGTCACTCATGCTGGGCTATGACTCCGCTCTCTGCCCCTCCCCCAGGTAACTTCGGATTTTGTAAATGACTGGATGTGCAAGCCCTCAGGAAAGTGCGCTCTTTCTTCATTCATCTCGACCACCTGGGATTCACCTGTGGTTTTGGGACCAAAGTATTAATAGCCCTCTAAATATAGCTCATAAGCTGGTCATCACTTCTGTGTTTGACATCACCATTTTCAAGGACAAAGCCTCCATTTTGTGGTAGACCTTGCTGTTTTAGACATAGAAGAGTCTGGCAACAGGATCTTGTCAAAATTCAATTCAGATGTGTGGCCACATTTATTCCAGCCTTGGCCCAGGGGCAGCAGCGTCTGTTCCACATAGTTGAGCTACCAGTAGTGTCAGCCAACAACTATTTTAACATTTCTGCTCGCAGAATCAAACTGTTCAAGCATCCTCACATTCAAGAAACATAAGAACCCATTGGAACATTTATTGATCATGGCTCTTCCTGGGTCTGGGGGCTTCCCAGGTGGCTCAGTGGTAAAGAACCTGCCTTCCAGTGCAGGAGACATCTAAAAGACATGGATTAGATTCCTGGGTTGGGAAGATCCCCTGAAGGAGGGCACTGCAACCCACTCAGTATTCTTGCCTGGAGAATCCCATGGGCAGAGGAGCCTGGCAGGCTACAGTCCATAGGGTGGAAAGAGTCAGACACGACTGAGTGACTCAGCACACACACTCCTGGGCCCTCGTGTAAAGGGGCAGGGGTCCCCTCCTTGTGAGGAGGAGAAAGAGCTGTGATGTGGGGACTGGGTGGCAAGTCACTAAGGCCCGTGACTGTAGCCTGCCAGGCTCCTCTGTCCACGGAATTCTCCAGGCAAGATAACTGGAGTGGGTTGCCCTTTCCTTCTCCAATGAGGCCCATGAGAGGCAGGGGGAAAGCTGTGACTAGGCCTGCCACCCAGCCCTGCCTAGGGAAGCTACACCCTCCCCGCTCCCCCCAAGAGAGCTGGTAGGGAGAGTGCATGGAAGGCAGCTTAGAGGCCTCCCAGGGAAAGTCATGGTTTCATCAAAAGATCCAGATGACTTTTGTTGGGGGGTGCATCCTGGATTAATTTGGGGAGCGGAGGCTGGGGACAGATTATTGTTGACTGCCTGAGGCCTGGACATATGTAAGGACAAAGAAGAAATGGTTCTGGGTCCTCAGCGCCTTCCCTCCTGGGGTTTCCTCCACCAGTGTCTCTTACCAGGAGGTGGACCCACCTCCTTTGTTGTTGATCAATTTCTCAGTCATGTCTAACTCTTTGCGACCCCATGGACTGCAGCATGCCAGGCTTCCCTGTCCATCACCATCTCCCAGAGTTTACTCAAACTCATTTCCATTGAGTCGGTGATGCCATCCAGCCATCTCATCCTCTGTCATCCCCTTCTCCTCCCGCCTTCAATCTTTCCCAGCATCAGGGTCTTTTCCAATAAGTCAACTCTTTGTATCAGGTGGCCAAAGTTTTGGAGCTTCAGCATCAGTCCTTCCAATGAATATTCAGGACGGATTTCCTTTAGGAGGGACTGGTTTGATTTTCTTGCTGTCCAAGGGATTCTCAAGAGTCTTCTCCAGCACCACCTCCTTTGGGGGGGGCATTTGGAAATTCAAGGGAGGCATTTTTAGCTCTTGACCATGTTGTGGGCATTGGCACAAGGGGCGGAGCAGGGAGGCAAAATCTTGACCAGGCTCAGGACGGTGGCACTCAACAAAAAATGGTCTTGCTGGGATGTCTTCCTGTGAGAAACACACAGAACTCAAGGTCTTCCCTGGGGACTCCTGTCGCATCTGGACAGACTGCATTTTGGAGTTTAAGTGCAAAGCCTACGCCTCTCCTTTGCTTGACTTCAGGGTGCTGCTCGTTACAGCACTGGGCTCTGAGAAGCTAAGAGATGGCTGTACAGCTCAGTCTTTCAGGGGCTGGTGCCCCCTCAGAATTAGCTAGGAATTCCGTGTGCCTATGGAGGTTGTAAAAAGATGTGGGAGCAGAAAGGGCAAGCCCCTAAAGGTGGCAGAGAGACCCCACCTTCATTACCACCGTGGCAAAGAATATTTGTAGCAGAAATGACCTTCTCTGAAAGCAGAACCAAGCTCTCTGGCAAGACTCACAATGAGGCTGGGTTTAGACAGATGGATGAGAAACACTTTATTTACTCCACCACCTGCGGCCCTCAGAAAACACAGGTATCCCTAGAGATAGGAGTTCACTCAGCCTCTAGAAGGTTCTGGAAGCTTGCACACAACCAGGCTCTTCCTTCCCAACCCTCTACTCCTGCCCAGCTGTTGGCTGGCCAGTGTCTTCCCTTGAACCAGTCAATCATATTTTGACAATGCCTCAAGCCAAGTGTGGGTTTTCCTGGTGGCTCAGTTGGTAAAGAACCTGCCTGCAATATGGGAGACCTGGGTTCCATCTCTGGGTTGGGAAGATCCCCTAGAGTAGGAAATGGCCACCCACTCCAGTATTCTTGTCTGGAGAATTCCATGGACATAGGATCCTGGCGGGCTACAGTCCATGGGGTCCCTAGGAGTTGGACACAACTAAGTTGGACTTAGCAAGCCAAGTTTAGAAAGAGGAAGATGAAAGTCTGGCTCCCTTGTCCAAGTGTGCTTCTTCTCTTTCCCTCCCTAAAGGTAAGAGCAGAGCCTGCCAATGGTTTGCTAATTGTCTCCAAGTGAAAAGGTTGTTGAACTCAGAAGAGATTTTATACTCCCAGGGGCACAACGCCCGTCATTTCACAATGGAGAATTATTTTGCGGTATTTATTTTATGATTCCTGACCCTTGTTCTAAATCTTGCTGGTGTGTTTTCATTTAAAATGTATTAACTGAAACTTGGCATTGTGACTTGGCTCCATTAAGCTCTACAACAGCTTAATCCAGATTTTATTATACTGGGACTTGAGTATATGAACTGTAATATGGGAGGGAGCTTGAGGATAAATAAAGTAATTTTGATACTTACTATGCATTTAACTCTTTGGGTGCCCTCTTGGCAATCAACCAGTTTGTGGTTGGATTTCAATGTTTTCATGGTGTTGCCATAGGGGCTGTTAAGCCTTTTTTAGACTGGGGCTCTGGAGGCTTCCAGATAAACTGTAGATTCAGTGGAGTGTTTTGGGTTGTGTGGTTGTCCTTTGTTAGGCCAGGCTAGTGGACGTAGAGCCCTGATAGGCAGCAGCTAGCAGCTTCCATCTCCTTTCTGAGCTGCAGGTTGGCCACACCTCCCCCTCGTTATCAGCTCAACTTGGAGCTCTCATGGACTCCTTGACCTCAGCACTTCCAAAGCAGCCTCTTGACCTTCCCCTTGAATCTCCTCCCTTACTGTATTCCCCTTTTGAAAACGGAGCCACTGTCTGCTTCCTTGCCCCGGCAACTCTCTCTCCTTGATCACAGAGTGTGTTGACTCTGCCTTCTGAGTACCTCTGCAATCTCTGTATTTCCCTCCATCTCCACTCCCCCATCCCAGGTCCAGCACCAAAAGTTCTTACCTGGAGAACCCATTAGCTTCCCACCTATGACTATTTGTGTCCACCTGCGGCCTTCTCTCTGGCAGCCAGAATGATCTTCTCTAAGTAAAAGCCAAATCTCCTTAAAACCTTACCCCCAGGCCTTCCATAGTTTCCTATTGCTTCAAATTGAAGTCTTTCACTTGTCCTCTAGAGCAGTGTAATCTAGCCCCTGCTTACCTCCAGCCTCCTCACACTCACCCAATTTTCCTGCTCACTGGGCTCTGGCCTCACCAGTCTTTTCCTTAAATCAGCCTCTGGCTGGGGCTTCTTCATCTTTGAGATGATTTCGTCAAAGAGGCCTTCCCTGACACCCCTTCTACCTAATTAAAGTCCCCTTTATACTTTCTCATAGCACCTGGCAAGAGAGTGCATGCTTTTATATTTATTGTTGTATTGTAAATTTGAGACCTGTCCCTCCTACTAGACTCTAAGTTACATTAGGGCTAGGGGCTTCCTTCACAGCTCAGTTGGTAAAGAATCCATCTGTGATGCAGAAAACCCCAGCTCGATTCCTGGGTTGGGAATATCCCCTGCAGAAGGGATAGGCTACCCACCCCAGTATTCTTGGGCTTCCCTTGTGGTTCAGCTGGTAAAGAATCCGCCTGCAATGTGGGAGCCTGGGTTTGATTTCTGGGTTAGGAAGATCCCCTGGAGACGGTAAAGACTAACCACTCCAGTATTCTGGCCTGGAGAATTCCATTGGCTGTATAGTCCAAGGGGTTGCAAAGAGTTGGACATGACTGAGCGACTTTCACTTCACTTTACATTAGGGTTAGGATTGTTATGTTGTTGTTATTTTAGGATTATTATTATTATTAGGGTTAAGATTAGCATGTTGTTATGTTATTTTAACAACATAAAAAACTTAACTGTAATTTTTATGTTGTTAAAAAGAAGACAACAGGACTGCAGTGGAGTTGTTTATGCAACACTCACATCACCAAATCAAGCCTTAATGGAATTACAGCTTCAGCTTTCCCAGAAATGGAATCTTCAGTCAGTCAGTAAGGAATCAGCAGATGAGCATTCATTAGGCCATCTGCCTAGTAGACCCCTGCCACCCTCTAAAGGAAAGTGACTGGCAAAAACCTTGCTCCTATTCCTTTCTGCCTTTCATTTTGCACAGCTCCTCAGAACTCCTTGAATGTTGACTGATTCATGAATGGATGAATAAAGTCAATAAGACCTCTGAAACGTACTCTGCTGAATTTGGTTTTCCACTCTGTTATGCTCACCACTCTAAACCAAGGCCAGTGCCTGAGATGTAGCACATGCTCAATCAATATTGGTGGAGTCTGTAAACCCTGCCTTCAAGGAGTTGATTATTGCCTTCACCAGCAAAAACCTACTGAGCCTCTGCTTGTTCACTTTGGATGGGAAAAAACACAAAGACCTGAAAAAAAACTTAATACCATTCAAACACTGTTCAGTAAAGTGGACATCCATAGTTACTGAGTTTATAATCTTCTGAGTAATCATGTAAAGGTCATGGATAGGAGGCAAGTGGGGAAGAGTGATGGATGACCAGGGTACGTTCTCAGCTTAGTCTTTGCATCAGAGTTTCAAGTCTCAGAGAGCTGAGTGCAGGGTCCAGTAGAGAGGAAATTCATGGACAAGGTCTGTGGTTGCTACCAGCTAGGTCATCCCACTGGATCTTGTTCTTATTGTTGTTTGGTTGCTCAATCATGTCTGACTCTTTGCCACCCCATGGACTGCAGCATGCCAGGCTTCTCTATCCTTCACCATCTCCCAAAACTTGCTCAAACTCATGTCCATTGAGTCGGTGATGCCATCCAACCACCTCATCCTCTGTCATCCCCTTCTCCTGCCTTCAATCTTTCCCACCATCAGGGTCTTTTCCAATGAGTCAACTCCTCATATCAGGTGGCCAAAGTATTGGAATTTCAGCTTCAGCATCAGTCCTTCCAATGAATATTCAGAGTTGATTTCCTTTTGGATTGATTGGTTTGATCTCCTTATAGTCCAAGGGACTCTCAAGAGTCTTCTTCAACACCACAGTTCACTTTCTAGTCCTCTTATTAATCCATCACAGTCTACATGTTTGTGAATCCAGGCATTCCACCAGGGCAACCCCAACCACACCCTCTAAGGTGATGTTGGTCTGCTCTTGTCTCTTTCCTCTCTGGATATCTGGAGACCCAGGGTGCGTGAGTTGGTGGCTTCCTCCATGGACCATGCTACTGTGAGTACAAAGTCTTCTGTCTCAAGCTGACTGTTGGAATTAAGATACTTTAACTTCCTTTTCTAGGAGGTAAAGTAAAATGGACTTAATTGTTCTTAGTTGTGTGTTTACTTGGCTTCACATTTTCATATGGGCTAGAAAAGGCAGACTCTTTGCTCCAATGCAACTGGCACACACACAAAGGGCATCCAAAGGTCACATTTTAAGGCCATATCAGTCTATTTTTCACAAGATCAGATATGATGTCGAGAATTTAGGGTTGGGGGGTGGTTGTAAACCCACTGAGGAGGGAAAGTGAAAAGAAAGTAGGCTTCCATGGTGACTCAGATGTTAAAGAATCTACCTGCAGTGCAGGAGACCTAGATTTCGATCCCTGGGTTGGGAAGATCCCCTGAGAAGGAAATGGCAACCCACTCTAGTCTTCCTGTGGAGAATCCCATGGACAGAGGAGCCTGGTGGGCTACAGTCCATGGGGTTGTGAAGAGTCAGAAATGACTGAGGGAAAAGCAGCTATTCAAAAAAGATATGCAAAGTCTTTTACCACCTTTTCAGTCATGGGCTATTTAGGGTAAAGACTTGACATGCTTATGAAGAAGCTAGGTATGTCCCTGGGGACCAAAGCTCTGGACTTCATCCACCTAAAACCCACCCCGGAAAACAGAAGTGATGTTTTCTCAGGCCTGCCCCCAGCAGAGATGTGTCTCTTCACCAGCATCTTGAGCCTCTCTTCATTCCGTTGTGCTTCTGAAAATGGAAAGGGAATTTTCTCAAGAGGTCTCCTACTTTGGCTCTTTAACTTCAAAAAGAAGTAACCCTCTGTAGGAGAAAGGAGGCCTAAACAACCTCTATTTGCTTTCTCTAGAACAGTGCTCCTTCTGCTTTTGTGTGCATGAGAAGCCCCAGGAAACTTGTTAAAATAGAGATGGCTATGCCCACACCCAGAGATTCTTTACTAGGTCTTGGTTAGGACCTATTTAATAGGTCTTGGTTAGGAACTAAATATTTGCCTTTCTAACAAGTTCCCAGATGATACCAGATGCTATTGGTTTGGGGACCACACTGTAAGAACCACAGCTCTAGAATGAAAGAAGTATGAATATTAGTGATTAGTTGCATAAGCTTTTGTTTTAATGCTAAAAAGCGAAGGCCCAAAACAAGAACTGTAGTATGAGACTGTGTTAAAAATTTAAAAAAAAAAAAAAGAGTTAAGAATAATAAGCACCTTGTATATTTGGATCCTAAGAGCTTAGTGACCTTGCCCAAGGTCACACAGCTGGTAAACAGCAGAGCTGATGAGGAAGAATCCAGGCCAATCTGGGCTGGACCCAAGCTCCTAACTCCCACCCTGTATCCTGCCTCCCCAGGCCAACATCTACACAGATCCAAGGTTCTCAGTGTTTCACGTTTATGGCAGCCAATGTTTTAGGTTATGATTTCTCCTATATTTCTCTTCTTTCCTAACTACTCCTCATCTCCTACATCCTCCTACCCTCCCGCAGGCTAATATGAAACTGAAAAGTAGTCACTTTCTATTCTTGAGGATGTTTTAATCTCTTGGCTCTCTGCCTCACCTCCCTTGCCCTTCACCTTGTACCTGGAGACATCCCGGGCAGTATGAGTCTGTGAGTGGGGAGGTCTTGACACCAAGGTCGAGAAATTAAAAGCTTTCAGAGCTTCACAACTGCTCACCACACGGAAGACAATTCTGTTTCATCTATTGTGCAAAAATGTGCCTGAGATGAGGAACATAACCATTTTCAATCCCAGAGATATTGCCCTGGGAGTCTGTGAGCACCATTATTTCCTTTGGGGTCCCAAGTTCCTATCCAGAAGGATTTAATTATGTTTTAGCAAATTTCAGTAGGAAAGATCTAGTACAATAAGTCAATCTCATTTCAGGTGAAGATCATATGGAAAAATATTATCCCATTTTTAAGTCATACAATCTTCTTACATTTAAGTGATTTTCTAAATTGCCTAAAATCCTCTTAGCAATGTAGTCGGCTGTATAAATAGTCAAATATATATGCACCCCCACACACTCATGCAAATCTGAATTCACTGAGAGCAAGCATATCGGAGATAAAGTATTGGGGTTTAAACCACCTGGAATAGTATTCCCTCTTGTAATTTTTGTACTTGTACTAGTGGTCAAACGGTATGTGCTATTTTCCGACCCAAATAACATGAAATGTGACCACACCTGCCAAAGTCACCATTCTGTTTTCAGAGTAGAAGGATGAAAGTTCTTGGTGCCCCCTGCCTCATCATCGATCTGCTACATGTGTTCTGTGAGAGTGTGAAAAACGAGTCTGTCCTTGTGGAGATGCTCTGAGCATTTCCCTAAAAGGAAGCTCCCTCTCACAGTCTCCTGGCACTGTGGAGTCCATCCAGCCACTTCCTTTCCCGTGAGGTCAAATGGGTAGATTCATGAATGGTACAGATGGAGAAGTAGATTAACTTTAGAACGGATGCTGGCATGGATATTCCTGGGACTGAACCGCTTCCAAGCCAGAAATAATCCTCGTGCTTTCAAATTTGGGAAGTCATCGGATGCAATGTTTCCTCTCCCTGTCAGATGGCTGGATGCTGTACAATGGCCATGGGTGGGGGGTGGAAATGGGGGAAATGTGAGCCACTCAGGTGGCTTGCTATGAATAGCTTGAAAAGGAGATGCACTGTGTCAGCAGGATTGTCTACGAAGCCATCAGAAGAATTTTTGCAGAGCTTGAAACATTGATCATTGATTGGATATCATGCCTCCAAACAAATGGTCTGTGAAAGTCCATTGGTTTATTTATTTATTTGACGAATGCTTACTGCATGTGTGCTAGGTGGCATGGGACAAAGAGAAACAAGACATGAGCCCTACCCTCGTTGATTACTGGGGGAGATGAACTAGGATCCAGGACCCACTCTAATGTGGAGATATGTGCTGTGGGTTCCCTCCCTGACAAAACCTGAACTCCTTCCCCTCAACTCATTTGCCTCACAGAGTGCATTACTACTTGAAATTATTTGCATGTTTGCATTCCATTTCCTCTCACTAGAATACCAACCCCCTGAGAGCAGGGACCTAGATTTGTTCAGCACTCTAACCCCTGTGTCTGGAATTGTGCCCAGAACATAGTAAATGCTCAACAAAGTGTCTCATGAGCAAAACGCTGTGGAACTGCTCAGAAGGGAGGGACTTCACGGGCAAAGGATGGTGGTGGGGGTCAGAGAGAGGAGGCCTTCCCTAAGAAGGAGGCATCTACCAGTAGCATCGCACTTAGGAGAGTTGTTTAGTCTCCAGGTCTTGTCCGACTCCCTGTGACCCCATGGACAGCAGCACGCCAGGCTTCCCTGCCTTTTACTACCTCTTGGAGTTCACTCAGACTCATGTCCATTGAGTCCGTGATGCCATCCAGTCATCTCATCCTCTGTCGCCCCCTTCTCCTCCTGCCCTCAGTTTTTCCCAATATCAGGGTCATAGGGAAAGGGAAGCAAATGCATCCTTGGCAGAGGGGCAAGGTAAGTATAGGCTCAAGTGTGTGAATTTACTTCAAACGGGAACTTAAGGCCATGAGACCAGGTTTCAAGTATGGTGGGGGCGGGGCAGGAGAGGAAACCACCGGAGGTGTTGGGTCAACTGAGAAAGGGTCTAGTGCCAAGTGAAACAGCAGGATAACTCATCAAGTTGTTGAAGGATGATGAAATCTTTTCTGTGACTGTTGGGGATGTAGAAGTAAACACACTGTGCATGTATGTGTTGTGCGTTCATGCATGTGTGAGTGTGATCACTGAGCATTTTACACACAGTCAGTAGCCAACAAAATTAGTTTCCTTGTTTAGCATGCCAAGAATTTTATCCTACTCTTATTAAAGCGGGCTTCCCTGGTGGCTCAGATGGTAAGGAATCTGCCTGCAATGTGGGAGACCCAGGTTCAATCCCTGGGTCAGGAAGATCCCCTGGAGGAGGAAATGACATCCCACTCCAGTATTCCTGCCTGGAGAATCCCATGGACAGAGGAGCCTGGAGGTCTACAGTCCATGGGGTCACAAAGAGTTGGACATGACTGAGCGACTAATCTTAGCCTTATTAAAGTATCTCCAAAGTATTTAACAAGGGGAGGGGAAAGTTGTGTGTTTTGGAAAGCTCCAGAAAAAGTGTGAAACATGGATCAGGCATGAACCTGGAATAGGGAGGGCATGTCAGAGACTGTGGAAGTCCTAGGTGATAATGACCAAATATTCTTGCCTGGAGAATCCCATGGACAGGGGAGGCTGGCCAGCTACAGTTCATGTAGTCGCAGAGTCAGACATGACTGAGTGACTTAACACACATGCACAGGAGAGAGGAGAAGTTTCCATTCAGGGACTTAAAGATCTTAGTGTCCAACTGGACGTAAGGAGTGAAGTAGAAAGGAACAGAGGATGATGCTGAGGTGTCTTACCAAGCATCAGGTTTATCATTATCTGACACTGTAAAATATATTCTGGTTTTGTTTGTTTCTCTGTTTTGTGGACTGTCTGGCGTCACCCTCCAGACGGTGAGCTTTTGAAGGACTCTGCCAGTTTCGTTCTCTGTTATATTTCTATAGCCTAAAAGTCTGCTTGGTCCCTACTGAATAATTAATATTTGCAAATGAATTAATGATTGAGTGGGAATCTCCTTATCCCCAGATGAAGAAGGCATGAAAATTATTAAGTCTGGATGAAGAGATGGGAAAGAAGACACAAGGGTAAGGAGCGGGTAGAGAGGCTCATGGGCCTTCTAAAACCTGGGACAGAATTCAGGATTTGGGGTTCAATGCAGGAATCATTTTGGAGTCCTTATTACACTGGTGATGAATAAGATCACTCAGGGAAGGGAAAAAGGGACACAGATCAAGAAGGAAAACCCAGGGCATGTTAATATGCAAAGGATGTAGGGAAAACAGAAGGAACCATGATAAGAAATGAGATGATGTGCCTGAAATGTCAAAGGAGTGTGCTGTTCTAGAACCCCAGTGGGAGAGAGCTTCACTGAAGGCAGTGAAACGCTGTTCACAGCACAGGAGTTTTTTGGTCCAAATGTCAATGGAGAGATGGGCTGATAAGCTAGATTGTCATGTTAAAGCTGGCCTGCAAGAACTGGTTGTTAACTCTGGGGGAATTTTGTGAACTAATATTAAAATTTAAAAAGTGTAAGATTATAATTAAACACATTTTCTTAAAAGCAAATATAATAGATATTAAAAACTCCTTACTTCCTCATTGCTTTGTCACATTTTACTATTATCCATGCCATCCACTTTTCAGCTGACCACTCAAAGTGACTGTTTGGTCCTTCATTTAGTCTACTTCTCTTTAGAGAATTCACTTTTGAGCATTTAAAAATTTGCCTAAAGTCTGCTGCCATACTGCTATTTCAGTGCAGCAAACCATCAGCCTGTTTATCTCATATAAACTCTTTTCCTGGGCAAATTGCTGGACAGGAAATTATTTTGTGTGATCGTTGCCCCCGCAGGATAGTTGTGGGAGGCTAGACTGCTTCAATATGAACACTTTCAATGGACTATCTGGAGATCCAATACAGATGCCATCACTAAATAGGTTAAGTAAATAGAACAAATTGTAAGAGGGGAACTTAGTATTTGTCAGCCTTTTAAAGTCCCTCATTTTCTTTGTGATAAACACAATGCTCACATTCTTTCAGTTCAGTTCAGTTGCTCAGTATCATGTCCAACTCTTCACAACCCCATAGACTGCAGCTCACCAGGCTTCCCTGTCCATCACCAACTCTCGGAGCTTGCTCAAACTCATATCCATTGAGTCAGTGATGCCATTCAACCATCTCATCCTCTGTCATCCCCTTCTCTTCCTACCTTCAATCTTTCCTAGCATGAGGGTCTTTTCCAATGAGTCAGTTCTTTGCATCAGGTGGCCAGAGTATTTGAGCTTCAGCTTCACCATCAGTCCTTCCAATGAATATTCAGGACTGATTTGCTTAAAATTTTTCACATTCTTCAAAAAACATTATTTTTGGTTCAAATGAAGAACACACCCTGTCTGTGTACAGATACACACACACGCACACACACGTATGTGTATTTGTATGGACACACACAACAGAGCAAAATACTGCATTGTTTTTATTTATTTATTTATTTTGTTGACCACACCACATGGCATGTGGGATCTTAGTTTCCCAATCGGGGATGGAACCTATGCCCCCTGCACTGAAAGCAGAGTCTTAACCATGGGACCATGAGGGAAGGTCCCCAGCATTGTTTTTAAACTATGTATACCTCTTCCTTTCCTCCATTTTCTGACTTTGCTGTTCCCCTTTGAGGGAACTAAACTGCCTGCTAGTTGAGAGTTGTAGGATTTAGTAAACAATGAGGTCAAACAGGCCCAAAGTGAAATAAAAGAATACGGAGTGCCAATAACTGAACCCTTATATGGCTAGTTATTTACATCAGATGAGTTTACTTTTTATTTTTGTGTACTGATCTATTTTCTACATTTTCCACTCAGAATGCTTTGCATGATTCTTCCCAGATTTCATAATCGTCTCTATAATTGTCCTTCCTAGTGACCATTTAATATTCCATTGTATTAATAGAGCACAGTCTGCCCAAACCATTTCCTCACAGTTGGGTACTTGGGCTGTTTCCAAGGATTCATTCTAATATATGACAGGACCAGAAACGTCTTTTTTTTTTGCAAATAAGTTTGTTTCCTTGGAATGATTCCTGGGGACATTTTCCCCCAAGAGGCTCTACCAGGTCAAAGAGTAGAATAATTTTTATGACTTGTCACATATTGCAAAATTGCTTTTTAAGACTTTTTTTTTCAGTTTATGGTGCCACCAGCAAAGTTTAGTGTGCCTGCTTCCCCAAAGCCCTGCCAACAAACAATTTTGTCATTTTTAGTCATTTCTCCTGTGGTTCTCCTGCTTGTAGCACAATCCCATGGAGCTAAGGAGATAGAATCAGGAAATAATCATCCCCTAATTAAAGTCTGGTGCAGTAATATGGGAGAGGCTTTAGTATATATCATAAAGAGTTAAGAAATTAAGAAAGATTTTATCATTCAAGTACAAAATGAAAAAAAAAAAAAAGAGAACATGAGTTACCCTTTTAGAGGGTGAGACAAAAAGGGAGAACTAAAGGGAAAATGACACATGTTTTAAAACAAAACGAGAATGTAAATATTCTTGCTATTAATATTAGCTCCTCATGAAGCAAGAAAATGGCCAGAGTTGCTAAATTTTGGAAATAAACCTGTAAAATAAGCTTTGTTTTTGTTATTTTGCTGTTAAATTAAACACAATATGTGGGATATTGTCTTTCTCTCTACTTGGCTTGGGATCTGTTTTCTCTCTCAAGAGCCATAATCCAAAATAAGAGCAATGAATATGCTGTTGAATTGGCTTTTGCATCTTTAAGAGCACTCATTATTTGCACAGCAGTCCCTAAAGGCTGTATGTGGATACCTCTGGCATCCGTGACAAGCAATGCTCGTATACAGCACATTCCTTCAAGGGGACAGCTGTATTTATCCTTTATTATTGGGGGTATTTAAAACTGATTTCCTCTAAAGGGACAAGACTTGTGTTTTAGGTTTTGCGGAGGAAGCGACTGGAGTCAATGTAGCCACCAGATAATTTCACAAACTGCAGCTTCACATCCCTCAGAGAGGGCTGCCTGTGTCGTGTTCCACCTCCCTATGTGCTTATTCAAGTTTTAACTTCCGTAATCTCAGCTCTGTCATCACTGTTGATTACTGAGAAGTTATCCATTATTTTTAGGGCTGGTCTAGCATGCTGAGATTTCCGAACACACACGTCTACTGCTTGACTGGGAACCTCCATCTTTGAAACAAACAGCCTGTGTCCACGAAAGCAAAGCGAGGTGCCTTACTGAGGTGGATTCCAGATGACCCAGGACAAGAGAAGAGTTTCTGCCTGAGGTGGAGAGATTTATTTCTCTTCATGGGATGGAATTAAATTCCATGAGTGTTTCTCTTTTTTCTTTCCTTTTTTTAGATTGAAATATAATTGCTCTACAATGTCATGTTAGTTCCTGCTATACAGCTAAGTGAATCAGCTGATTCACTACTTTTAGCTATTTGTCTACCTATATCCCCTCTCTCATGAGCCCTCTCCTACATGTCTCTCTTTCTTTCTGAAAACTTATGTTTCTCTCTTTTAACTCACTCAGCATCCCTAATGCATTCAATATGCTCTCTTCCCCTTTGGAAACTGCCCCTTCTTGGCATCTCTGACCTCTTCCTCTGGGTGTCCTACTCTCTGCTGCCTTCTTATTCTGGAGTCTTCCACGGCATTTCTTCTTCCTCTCATTTTCCTGGTGAGGGCGTGTGCCAACACTCAGGCCTTCTTTTCTGTGTGTGTTCCTCAGAGAGCTCTTCCTTCTCAAGCTTCTCCTGCCACCTCTGCACTGAGACGCTCCAAGATGGTGGCATTTTCCACCACGTTCCTCTCCCCCGAGCTCCAGTCCCATCTCTCTTCACAGTTGTCCACAAGACATTTCCATCATACACCTTCCTGGCTGTTGCCTCCAATCTGGCAGGTTCAAGAAACTATCCCTTCCCAGTGCGTTGAGATCAGCTAGTTCTCTCACCTTTAACTTTCCGCTCAGTCATCCGGACCTGCCTGTCTCATGCCTTTGACTGGCCTGTCTCCTTATCCCCAGATCCAGGCTCAAAGTTGTGCTCGCATTTACTTCAAAATGTCTCTCCCTTCTGGGTTCTGTTTACCACCCTCACTTCCAGCTCCCCTTACCTCACCGCCTCTCAGCCCCTCATCTGTGTCTTCCCCACATCCCTCCATCCTATCCATCCCTCTTGACTTCCTTGAACATCATGGCATCTGCTTCCTTGCTGGAGTCTCAGTGCCTCCTTAGGTCCTACTCCATTCAGGCTTCAGTAGGACAAGACTGAACAGAGTAGTTTCATTCAGTCTTTCCCGGTCTTTTTAACCTGGCTCCAAGGAGTGAATTCTCTTTCCCTCTAACTTTCAATCTGAACCATCCCCATGGGTCTGGTTTCTTTGTTTTATGTGCGTGCAATAGCGCACTGGCACTGTCCTGCCCTGGCTCACAAGAGCTGATGCTAAATTTCCAGGAAGTTTGTGAGCCAATTGCTAAACACGGTCATTATTAAAAAGTAAATTATATAAGTTTAAATGAATTATGTCTAGAAAGTTAATAAATATTTAAAACTCATAAGTCCCTAATTCATTTACTGTTATCTCTGGTCTTGGGACTACTTTTGTCTATTATATGTGGATACTATATGCTGGTGAGCTAACACCTATCTCTTCCCAACTCCACATTCAATAATGTCATACTGGTAGCTTGAAATCAACCATATTTGGAGCAGTTATACCCTGGAAACTAGTCAATGCTGCAAATAAGGGTTTGTTTTACCAAGACAGGGATGTTGAATATTTCCCAGCACACCACTGCTTGTGTGCGTATGTGTGTGCTAAATTACTTCACATGTGTCCAACTCTTTGTGAATCCATGGACTGTAGCCTGCCAGGCTCCTCTGTCCATGGGATTTTCCAAACAACAATACTGGAGTGGGTTGCCATGCCCCCCTCCAGGGCATCTTCCTAATCCAAGGGTCAAAACCAAATCTCTCATGTCTCCTGCATTGGCAGGTGAGTTTTTTACCACTAGTGCTGCCTGAGACACTAACCACTGCATACATACCTAGTATAATTCTGTGTTTGGGACTTTGTTCTTTTCCCCTCTTATCAGACTTGTCTTCACTGTTTCCTGAAATAGGAAATCTTCAGTGATCTATGAACATCCAGTTAAATCTCTCTTCCATGACACTTCCCCTAACAATACTCACTTTCATTGATTTATTTTCCATCCCAACCCTACATGTTTTATGTTGTGAACCACACAAGCTAGTACTTAGTAGTATGCTTTTTATTAATTTTAACTCATTGATTCAATCATGTGTTATTTCATCATGTCCCTTTAGAGCCTGTGTGTGTCATACCCCATGCTAGTTTTAGTTTTGGCCTGAATCATTCATTATTATTTCATAATTTGTCTTGTCTCCACTAATAGTTTCACCCATCTCAGATGTCATCAGCCATCTCACTTTCACACCTCTTTTGGGTCCCGGAACAGATCTGATCCCCTAATAGGGCTCAACCTAAGTCTGGAAATTGATACAACACTCTGTAATTATTAGACATTCAAAGAATATCAATAGCAACTATTGCTGACTTTCAGAGGGAAAAAAAAAAGCCTTTGCTCAAGTTGCTCAAATCTTTTATTTCAAGTGCTAACAGTTTCAGCCCTAAGTGTAGCACCAGAGTGGGGGGAGATACTCAGGGGGGGGGGGGGGCGGCGCTTAGGGGAATTCGGTTTAGTGCCATGTGGTCACAGTCACATCACTTGTCAGCTCCATTCGTCAAGCTCTGAAGCAGGTGAAATGACTCACCCTGCTTACCTACCTACATGGTTGCTGTGAAGACTCAAAGAGAAAAAGATGTAAAAGGGCTTTATAAAGTGTTCTTCTAAAGTACAGACTGAGAATGCTAAGAGGCCCTATCCTTTCCCATATTCCTCTGCTTAGTCAACTTTGTGTGTGTGTCTGCCAACTTGCTTCAGTTGTCTCTGACACTTTGCCACGCTATGGACTGTAGCCCACCAGGCTCCAATGACCATGGAATTCTCCAGGTAAGAATACTGGAGTGGGTTGCCATGACCTCCTCCAGGGAATCTTCCCAACCCAGCGATCAAACCTGCATCTCCTGCACTGCAGGTGGATTCTTCACCACAGAGCCACTGGAGAAACCCCCAGTCACCTATAAGCAAGAATAAAAGGACTGATCTATATATTCCTGATTGCACACAAGTTTTCCTTCTTTCTCTCCTAAAATAAGGGAACAGAGATGCTGGGGTCGATACCCAAAATGAGATTAGAAAAAAGCAAGAGTGTGGGTACATTCTAGTTGTTGGTATCAAGTCATCATAGTACCATCTCCAAAAACTTGTTGGGTCATAAAATATCCTTCCACAAAGACACACCCGGAGAATCACTTGCATCGATACAGCTTATTTTTTATTCTTTCAACCATCCTATGAGGTGAATGGATCAGAGATTATTATTATTATTATTATTGCTACCAATCCTTCCGAATCAGTCTCCAGCAAGAGTCCTCTTGTCTAGTGTCATTCAAATCAATAGATAAACCAATGGATCAAGACCCAGTTCCGTTCAGAAACAAAGAAAAGCTTTGTTTTTTGATTAGAAATAGAGAGGGGGTGCTTATACTCTAGAGAATGTGCTCTCCCTGCTGGTTGTGGACAGGGCTGTTTATAGGCTCCTGGTCAGTGAGGAGGGAGTGAGGTTCTCAGACATCAGGTGTAGGCGATCTGCTCCCAGCTCATCACAGCGTCAGACACAGCATCTCTGCACATGGCCCTCTGCACACGGCCCTCAGCCGCCATCTTGGGTTGAGGTGTCGTGGGCTGTGCTTCTGCACACAGCCCACCATATTGAGGCGCTAGGGGCAGACTTTTGAAACCAGGAACCCTGGTTTGATGGGCCAGGTGCCGGGCCTCTACCTTACGAGCAACTGACACTAGACTTAGGTACAGGGGGGAGAAAAAAAGATTAAAAATTTATTATCCAGACTCTACTTTTATTTCCTGGGACTTGTTCATGGACTTTGCCAAGGATGCTATTATTCCTCTTCACGGGTGTGGAAAGAGTGACTGAGGTTCAGGGACATCTGTAAAGCCACGTGGTCACTCAGTGGCTGGTCCAGGGTAAGAACCAGTATTCCTGTTTCTTTTCTTTTCTTTTTAAAAATAACAAATTTATTGTAATGTCATTCATGTAGCACAAATTCACCCATTTAAAGTGTATACATTCCATTGTTTTAGTAAACTTAGAGTTATGTAACCATCACTACAATCTAAGTTTAGAATATTTTCATCACTCCAAAAAGAAATTACATAGCTATTATCAGTTAAGTTCTGTCTCCCCCCTCTCCTAGCAACTGGCAACTATTAATTTACTTTCTGTCTCTGTCGACTTGCCTCTGCTAGATATCTCATTTAAATGGAATCATACAACATTTGTCCGTTTGTGCCTGGCTTCTGTCATTTAGCATAATGTTTTCAAGGTTCATCCACAATGTACCATGAACCAGTACTTCATTTCTATGGTGAAATAATATTACATTGAATTCCTGTTTCTAAGTCCAGCATGAATCTAGAGCACCCAGCACCCTCTACACTGTTTCATAGCATCACTCAGCTCTGCGCCTCTTTGTAAAGATTTATGGCCCCCCCATTCTCTTTGGGACCCAATGGGAAGGACATGACCCAAGTGTAAGGGGGTTTTATTTTAATCATATCACCTTGAGCATCTCAAACAACTTCTTTGTGTCCCAGAAGCTCACGCATCTGTCAAAGGTGATGGCTGTGCTCTTGAACCCACTCCACTGGGCTCTGAGAGGATGAAAAGAGATGTTACTGTGATGTCTTTTGAAAATTAAGTTGCCAGGGGAATTTCAGGCCATCATCAAAAATAAAAATGTCTGCTTAAACTGGCTGCTGGAGAAGTTGGTGAATGAAACGATCTCTGTGCATGCATTTGGATCTGTTTCTCCTTGGTTTTCCCTCACTGTCCTGACAGCATCCTCCATACAGAGGGCATCAAGGGATTAATACAGGTGTCTCTATGAGTTGTTGCAAATAGTCTGGAGACCTTTCCATCACTGGGCAAAAGAGATCAGCCTTAAAGTGTAAAACTATGAAGTCCAGCCCCATCTGTCCATCTTTCTGACATTGAAAAGGCATCAGCTTGTCCATCCAGTTCCTGCTGAATCAGAAATGCCTGTTCTCATGTTGCAGGGTCACGTGACTGTTGTGGTCCCTTACCTGAGAGTCTGAGATTTGAGATGGCTGGGATGAGTAGAGGCATGAGGCCGAACAGACTCTGGGGGGACGATTCTCACCCACTGAAGTATTTGTGTTACTCTTCTGAGAATAGGAGCAAATCAGACTGAGCCCAAGCACTGAGTCTCAGTAACAGGTTTATGAGACAGAGATAGATTTTTTCCCCTTGTTTTTTGTTTGTTTGTGTTTTGTTTTTGCAAATTGCTAATGTTCCTTGCATTTTCGTGGGAAGGGCCTTCTCCCAGTTCTTCATCCAGAATTAAGCCATCCGTTCTCCCTCGGGGTAGGTTGGGAAAGAATCAGAACTGTTATGTCAAGAGGCAAAGAGAAACCAGTTTCTAACATCCAAGTAGGGTTTTTCAGCAAGACAATAGTCTTGAAAACCAGACTTGATAGAGAGAGAGAGAGAGGACTTTCAAACTTCTAAACATATTAAGAACCCACACTGGAGGATGCATATCCTGAAAATTTTCCACAATTACTGAAGAGGTGGCTTTCATCCAGGGACAACTAGACTTGGAGGCTCCCTGTTGCGGAGTTGAAGAGCTTGAGCCCACCCTACAGAAAATAACTGAGAAGGTAGAAGGCTGGGTTAGGCATCAGGGATCTCTCTCACACACTTTTATCCCATGGGGCTACCAGATACATCCAGATAGGAATGGGCAGCCCAAGACCTCAAGACTAGTGGCATGTTTCCCTGTGTGTATTAAAGGGAGGCTCAGTCCACTGGGAGAAACTCTGCTCTTGGCTGCTTCCAAATGGCATGGAAGGCCTGGTGGAGGGCTGACTGCAGCAGGGGAGGTAAAAGACCAAACCCCAGCCCAAATATCCCCTCACAGTCACAACCCCAAAGTCAGTGGGGACTATTGGGTAAATGAATGAAATAAACTGTATTTCACTCTCTATGAGCTGTCATGGTGTCTTACCTGAGAGTCTGACAATTGAGAAGGCTGGGATGAGTAGAGCCATGAGGCCAAACAGACTCTGAGGGGACGATTCTCATCCACTGAAGTTTTGTGTTACTCTTCTGAGATTGTTTCACAAGCTGCCCCTGTGCTAGGCTGGGGAAGACATCAACTCAGTGGTTCAGAGGGAGAACCAGGGATTGACCCTCCACAATTGTCTTCAGCTACACTGTGGAAAGGACCCTCAGAAATGCCTGGGTGCCCTTGGAGGGACAGGCAGAGCCAGGCATAATATCTGGCTCAGGGAGCTTTCCAGTAGGGAGGCTCAGAGATGCCAGGTCTCTTTAGAGTCATGAAAATCCTATCTTTCCTCCAAATACTTAGCTGCCATATAGGAAAGTAGAAGAGCAGCAGGGAAGGAAATACGAACTGTCCTAAAGAGACTGTTAAGACCAGCCTTATAGGAAATTGAACTTTGAATAAACTGACTGAATGTTTACTTTGAAAGGAGACCGTTTAAATTGGAAAAGTCCAAACTATTGTTAATTGGCCAGTCTTCATTGAGAAGGGTGTGGGCTCACGAGGAATATCAGATGAAGTGATAGAGAAAATAAAGAACCCTTTCTTTGAGTCTCTGGGTTGTAATGTGAGTAAAGGCATGGCCTTGATGTATTTGCCTTCTGTGCCCGTTCTCCTCCAGCAAATATTTCTGAGATCCCACCCTCCTGCAAGTTTCTCTGAACACTGGCAAAACTACCTGACTGCAGTTTCTTCTAGTCTTGGTTAGTGCTATCCCAGGCTAAGGTGAAATTCAGTTCAGTACAGTTCAGTTCAGTCGCTCAGTCTGGTGGGTTACTATGTTCTATTTGAGGTTTCCATTCTCTCCAAGCTGTCAAAGATTAGCTAGGGTGTCTGAAATTCTTCCTCTTATTCTTCCATACTCATATTTCCTCCTCCATTTCCTCCTCCACAGGAGGAAATTTTAATACCCCCTCACCACCATCCTGCCTTGGGCTCATAGACAAGGAAGCCTTGTGAGTATTGTCTTCTGCCCGCCTTTTAGAAGCGTCTTCCTGGTGTGTTTGGTTAAGACTCAGGAGATTTGAATTTCCATCTTTTTACCAGCTGAAGACAACCTTCTGCCTTGATGGTCCGTGAAAGGCGTGCTTCTGTTACCTCCTGTTTCTTGCGCTGCTTTTCCCACAGGCACTTCCTGTTCTCTCCTCAGCACTTCCTGTTCCCTCTGGGCACTTCGTGTTCTCCCGCAGCACTTCCTTCTCCCCTCAGCTCTTCCTCCCGGAAGGTCCACCATTACTTTCTGCCCCACTCCACACAGCTGGGTGGGTGGTTGGACCAGGGGCCCCAGGGTGGCATGGGCATCTCTTTTAAGGCTTTGGGAGAGGAGTAACCAAAGTGCTCCAGCTGTCAGGAGCATATCAGGAGTTTGATGGCCTCTGGGTTGGGCTATGGCTCTAAGATTATGTGGGGGGAATCAGTTATTCTCCATCCAAGCATGCTGTTTATTTCCTTCTTTGCAGTTATCATGAGATGTAATTTTGTTGTTTGCTTCTTTGCTTACTTATTTCCTGTGTAAGCTCTATGTGGGCAGAGGGTCCTGTGTGCCCACTTTGGCTGTTTTGCCCCATGACAGAACAGTGCCAGGAATACAGTGGTTACTTGATAAATACTGTTGAATGACCGTAGTGAGAGATGGAGAGACTGAAACAGGTATTAGGAAGTGGAATGGGGGAGGCGTTGGTGGTATAGACTTAAGACTGAAAGGGAGAAAATCTGAGGCAGTTCTTGCCTTGCGGCTGGATGTTGCTACTTACTAGCTATGCTACCAGCTCTAGGGAAAATTTCCTCTTCATGACCCAGGAAAAGGAATATATCTTTAATAACACCTACCAGTCCATCCTAAAGGAGATCAGTCCTAGGTGTTCATTGGAAGGACTGATGCTGAAGCTGAAACTCCAATACTTTGGCCACCTCATGTGAAGAGTTGACTCATTGGAAAAGACCCTGATGCTGGGAGGGATTGGGGGCAGGAGGAGAAGGGGACAACAGAGGATGAGATGGCTGGATGGCATCACCGACTCGATGGACATGAGTTTGAGTAAACCCCGTGAGTTGGTGATAGACAGGGAGGCCTGGCGTGCTGCAATTCATGGGGTCACAAAGAGTCAGACATGACTGAGCAACTGAACTGAACTGAATAAACATACAAAAATGCGTATGAAGCATTCTGTATTCGGTGGTACATTTGTTACAATTGGTGAACCTGCATTGACAATAGGTAGGATTTTTATTGCACTATTTGTATCCACCATTTAGGGCAGGCTTCACTGCTGAGGAACTGCTTGCTGACAGGAGGGGCTGATCAAGGAGCAGCTGCAAGGACAGGCAGAGTCACATCACTCAGAGGCAGTGAATACCAGAGGCAGGCATGTGGGCTTCAAGTCCTTATCCCAGCCTGGCTGGCGCTACTTGGGAGACTGTGATTTCAAGGAGCCAACATGGCATCATTCTTCAATGGAACTACCATGTTAGAAGGCTGTGTCACTTCTGCCTTCTTCCAGTGCTAGCGCTTGGGTAACAGTGGGGAGGAAAGCCACAGGAAGGGGGTGGCCCAGCTTGTCCCACTATGCCAAGAGGTACCTGGGGTAAGGAGGAGGGGCCAGTGGGCCTTTCACTCACGTGCTTGATGTACCAGGTTTCCATATAAGATTCTGTAGTCTCTGAAATTCCTTTCCACTTTCGATGTTGTCCGGCATCAGCATTCAGAGGCAGAGCAAGCTTTCTGAAGAATTACTCTAATGCAAATACTATTTAGGGCTGGTAATAGCCATTTGAGGCTTCCCTGGTGGCTCAGGTGGTAAAGAATCTGCCTGCAATGCAAGAGACCCATGTTCAATCCCTGCGTCAGGAAGATCCCCCTGGAGAACGGAATGGCTATCCACGCCAGTATTCTTGCCTGGATAATTCCATGGACAGAGGAGCCTGGCAGATACAGTCCATGGGGCCGCAAACAGTCAGACATGATTGAGCAACTAACACACAAACAGAACAACAGTCATTTTGCCCTGTAAACTCCTAAATAGTTTCCTTATTGAATTACTTTTCTGTTTCCCACAAAACTGCATCTTTGGTGCTGAGGAAGCCATGCCCCCAGGGTTGGCTAAACCAGGGAGTGAAGCAGCCTGCCTACCCTTTCACACCCTCCTAGGTCTTGGCAAGGCTTCCAGAAAGGTCCAGGGTCATTTCTTGCAGTAGCTGCCCGCCAAAGGGCTCCAACAGCAGTTGGAAGAACTCTGCAGTACACAGGTGAGGAAAAACTTAAGTTCCGAATTACTTGAAAGCTTGCAGGTCTCCAAGGAATGACAAAGAAGAACAATTTGGATTTAGTGTTGAGGCCTGGATTAAAGGTACAATTTGTTATCGCTCCAGTATTCGTGGTGGAGCAGCACCACCACGGGTGTCGCCATGGATGCTAAGCCAAAGAGTCACAGTGTAGGATTTTGATTGTTTTTTTCCTGGTAAAATAGAATTCCCTTTTGGAATATGTACATTTACACACATGAAGCTTTCTAAACAAAGCCTGTGCCCTGCAGTTCAATAATTATTAATCATATATCCTCCAGCTTGAAGATATGGTTTCACCTAGACCGACAAAGTATAATGGCAGGCTGGCAAAATTCCATGTTTATTTGCAAGACTGGCTTAAAATGATTCCCCGGGTATCGGACTCTAATAAACCTGAAACCCTTCATCCATAGGCAACTTATGTTCCCCTTGGTATAACAAATGGGAGACTGAATACATATTTTCCTGTATTGATAAATTTATGTGGGGCAGGAGTCACTGAGCAGTGGAATGAGTTTAAAACCCAGTCCTCAAGCAAATAATTTAGAAAGGGCCCCTTGCCCTTAATTCATGTCCAAATATCCTCAGAAGTAATTCTACCCTGTCTCCTGCCAGAACTCAGGGGCTGCCTGGGAGATATGCCCCTTGGGGGTATTTGCCAACAAGCAGTTGTCTTGACTGGGCGGCGAGGATACCACAGCCCCTCCATGTCGCCAGCTCTGGTGGAGACAGACGGGCCTGTCTTCTGCCTCCGGGACTCCTGGGTCTCGGCCAGATGCTGGGGTGAGCTGGGGTGTGAGGGCAGGGTGGGGCGAGACTGCTTGGGGCTGGAAGACGGATGGTTTCATCAGTTTGACAAGGGAGGAGGGTGATGGGCGGCAGGGCTTGCAAAACATCACATCTTGGCAAAAATACTTTGAAAAACAGGAGATTCCTGGAAAGCAATAATGCTGACAGCGGAGAGTGCATTCAGGGCCTGCCAAAAAGTGGAGTGGAGCTTCGGTTTAGATGCCGAAGAGGTGCTGAGTGTGGGAGCAGGCTGGCCTCTGCCCCTGTCTACAGGCCCACTTCGGCCACAGGCGCTGCCGTCAGCTCCCTGTCCTTTTTGGAAATCGGAGGGTTCACGCAGCATCCGTGCATTTACATTCGGAGAACTTGCCTCTGCTCTGGGCAGAACAAGAGCCTGCCCCCTTCTCCCAGCCCTGAGCCCGGCCGCCTCTTACCTGAATCTGGTCCTTGTTCAGGCCATGCCCCCACTTCAGGGGCCTCCCTCCTCTCTGCTCTCAGCCTGTTGGCTTTTCCCACCCAGGCTCAGCTCCAGCGCCATCTCCTCCCTCAGCTTCTCTAGCCCCACTTCTCTGACTGTGCCACACACTGCTCCATCCTGCCTTCCTTGCTCTCAAACAGCGATGCCTCTGTGTGAGTGAATGTTGGTGTCTTTTTTCCCTTTTTGAGTAGATTTCCCCAAGTGTTTGAGCTCATCCCTCATGAAGATCAAAACAGTTCCCTTGAAACTGTGGCCTGAAGTCTCCAACAGACTCGACCGGTGACTCAGCCCCATCTGCATGTGGGGGTTCTGTGGGGGGCCTCCTCCATCCTGTGAGATCACAGGGCCGGCTGGACCTTGTTCTGGGGCTCCCAACAGCAACCCAAGCAGCACAGGCACTAGGGTGAAGTCTGTTGCCTGGAATGTATGTGGCTCTTTGATGAAAGATCTTCTGTAAGATAGGGGGGTGGGGAGGGGATACAAGTCAGAGCAGCTGATCTGATTCAGTTAAAGGCACTTGGTGACCTCTGAGGACCCAGGGAGATGCATGTCTAAGCAGATGAGGACAGGGACCCACAGTTATTAGTTTCAAACTCTTCTTCCAATGACCTTAGTACCCAAACTGTGAGCCAGAAGCCAGTGACTTTGCTGGACTTTCCTTCTTCTCTGACTCACTGCTACTTGCAAGGAATATGATGGTGGACAGTCTGGCTAATAGGCAAGGAACAGGGTGGGTCAGACTTGAGGGGCTGGATGCTGGGCTCTGTGACTGTCATAGACTGAATTGGGTCCTCTCCAAGAGTTGTTGGGCTTCCCTGGTGGCTCAGATGGTGAAGAATCCATCTGCAATGTGGGAGACCTGGATTTGATCCCTGGGTTGGGAAGATCCCCTGGAGAAAGGAATGGCAATCCACTCCAGTATTCTTGCCTGGAAAACCCCATGGGCTGAGGAGCCTGGCAGGCTACAGTCCATGGAGTCTCAAAAGAGTTGGACATGATGAGTGACTTTCAATTTCACTTTCACTTTCCAAGAGTTATATATCTAACTCCTAACCATCACACCTCGGAATGTGACTATATTATAGATAGCATCTTTAAAGTAGTTAAGGGAGGCTTCCCAGCTGGTCCAGTGGTTAAGAATATGTACTTCCATTGCAAGGGGCAGAGGTTTGATTCCCGGTCCAGGAACTAAGATCCCGCATGCCACCTGGAGAGGCCAAAAAGTAAACAAATAAAAATAAACTGAAGTGAGCATCTTTTTTTACAAAAAAAAAAAAAAAAGTAATGAAGGTAAAGAAATCCTATGGGTGGGCCTTAATTCCATCTTATACAAAGAGATTAAAACATAGACATACAGAGGAAAGGCCATGTGAAGACACCAGAAGACAGCCATCTTCAAGCCAAAGAGCCAGGACTCAGTGGAAACCAACCCTGCCGACACTTGGATCTTGGACTCCTGGACTCCAGAGCTGTGAGAAGATGGATTTCAGTTGTGGAAGCGCCCCTCTCTGCAGGCAGCTGTGGCAGACTCAGACAGTGACATAAGTGTATGTCAACACTGATAGTCCTGAATTGTATTAATCACATCCCCAAAGGTCTGTAAACAGCACAAGTTCTAGTCACCAAACCTCTGCACTCCTCCTGGGCTCTTGAGGGCTTTGGCACTAGGAAGGGAATTCCAGAAAGGAAACGTGCGCCCTGGGAGTTGATGCTCTCGTGAGGTCTTCCCTGGTGGCTCAGTGGGTAAAGAACCCACCTTCAATACAGAAGACACAGAAGATGCAGGTTTTATCCCTGGGTCGGGAAGATCCCCTGGAGGAGGGCACAGCAACCCACTCCAGTATTCTTGCCTGGAAAATCCCATGGACCGAGGAGCCTGGCAGGCTACAGTCCCTGGAGTCACAAAGAGTCAGACATGACTAAAGTGACTGAGCAGGCGTGTGGGTGGCAAGTATCTACAGCATCGCTCTTCTGTGGGTCCAAGAGAACCTGTCTGGAGACAAAATCAGAGATCAGGGTAGGTTTGGACTTGGGAGGTGCCAGGGGCTGTGTCACTTACCATCCTTGAGATGCATCAGACTTGACTGATGGTAGAGAAACGGTGTCTGGAGGCCACCAGATCCTGTGCTGCTCTAGGAGGGCTGATCACCAGGATGGGTTTTCCAAGGCTTCTGCTGAGAGTTTCCTGGGGCTGAGAACAGGGCACGGTGGCTCCATTTCTGAGGTTGGGGGTGGGGAGGGGTAGATGCTGGGAAAGACGGAGGGCAAGAGGAGAAGGGGGTGACAGAGGGTGAGATGGTTAGATAACATCATTGACTCAATGGGTATGAGTTTGAGCGAACTCTGGAAGATAGTGAAGGACAGGGAAGCCTGGCGTGCTGCAGCCCACGGGGTCACAGAGAGTCAGAAACCACTTAGCAACTGAACAACAATAAGGGCGGAGGTGGGGGGAGTGTGGGGCAGGGGGTCGGGATGAGGGTGCTGTGAGTCCACTGAAATATTTCCTTCTTTCCTGTGGCCTCAGAAGGAGTTCAGCCTGGAGCTCGCCTGAGAGTGAACAGCTTGAGGCCCTAGCATGACACCCACAGTTTCTTGTACAGTTTGCAAAGATTGAGGCAATTTATTTTAATTGAAAACCTCTAGATGCGTTTCCAGCCGTGATATTCCACAGATGCCCCCCTCAGCGGACTGGAAGCTAAACAAGAAAAATGTCTCTTTTTGGAAAACCTGATGATCCGAGTTGCAGACTAGCCCCCCTCCCCGAGGCCCATGTGTGTTAACGTGCAGATGAAAGGCCTGGGTGGCTTGAATCTACAGAAACTGTCAATTCTCAAAGGCCTTCTTCTGGTCTTAAAAGGGGTCCTTGAGATGACGCCCAGGTTCTGGCTCTGCCTGATTTTCCCATGGGATATAATTGGCTGGGTTGAGAACACAGCTGTACGGAGTTTTGAAGCTGCCTTTGAGGTCACCGCTGGTGGGTGACTCTCACCAGAGCACGAGTGACGAGGACCAGGTGCAGTTAGGAAGGTGCTATCACAAGGTAGCCCTGGCAGGACAGGAAACCAGGGCTGGTTTTCCTAGGTCAAGGCTGGATCTGCAGGAAATCACGCGTCCTCCACTCCCTGGCCCTCTCCACCTTGGCGTCATTCACGGTTTGTGTCTGCAGCTGACCACCGGGCTCAGGGTGCCATCTGCGGGCATGAGCAGAGAAGGCTAATAGACTCCCAGAAGAGCTGTCCCCTGGCCTGGGCCTCATTAGTATCTCGGTGTTCACACACGTGCAAGTCAGCTATATATCCTCAGTGCCATTTAGAGACCTGCTAACGGTAGACTGTTTATACACCAGCTAGGATGTCCTGTCAGCATCTCAAGTTCAAGGTGACCAACCCAAACAAAATTATCTGCCTCCAAATTGCTGTTTCCCTTGCCCTCCTGGTTTCAGCCAATAACCCCACCGTCCTCCTGGCCACCTGGGTCAGAAACCCTGAGCTGACTTCCCTGTCCTTTCCTTTCGCCTCTAATCACTTGTCCATCCCACATCCGCTCCTGCCCGTCTCTCCCTGTCCTGAGGTTCCTCTCCTCTGCTCCAGCTCACTCCCTTATTGCCTGCTTTCTGGAGAATCTCTGCAGCCACCCAGCTGGGTCCCAGGTCAAAAATCTCCCCTTCTAATCTGCTGATCCTCATAGTCAGCTTCCTTTAAAATCTCGGAGGCTGTTAACATGCAGATTCTTGGATTCCCATCCCTGATGATTCGAGTTGTGGCTGGGGCCTGGGAACATGTTTTAATGTGCTCCTGGCTGATTCTGATCCTACTGGTATGGGATCATGTTTTGAGAAATTCTGTTCTTATCTTTTTGGCCCCTGTGGTCAGAGAAGTCTTCCTGCAGTGCAGCTGGAATCGGGCCTCTCCTCGACTGGAAGCCACCTGATTCTCCCCTCTGCTAGTTGTTCAGTCACTCAATTGTGTCCGACTCTTTGTGACCCCATGGACTGCCGCACATCAGGCTTCCCTGTCTTCCATTATTTCCTGCAGTTTTCTCAAACTCATGTCCATTGAGTCAGTGATGCCATCCAACCATCTCATCCTCTGCGGTCCCCTTCTCTTCCTGCCCACAATCTTTCCCAGCATCAGGGTCTTTTCCAGTGAGTCGGCTCTTTGCATCAGGTGGCCAAAGTATTGGAGCTTCAGCATCAGTCCTTCCAATGAATAATCCGGGTTGGTCCTTTAGGATTGACTGGTTGGATTGACTGGCAGTCCAATGGACTCTCAAGAGTCTTCTCCAACACCACAATTCAAAAACATCAATTTTTCAGTGCTCAGCCTTCTTTATGGTCCAACTCTCACATCCATACATGACTATCAGAAAAACCATAGCTTTGACTAGGTGGACCTTTGTCAACAAAGTGATATCTCTGCTTTTTAATATGCTGTCTAGGTTTTGTCATAGCTTTTCTTCCAAGGAGCAAGCATCTTTTAATTTCATGGCTGCAGTCATCATCCACAGTGACTTTGGAGCACAAGAAAATAAAGTCTATCACTGTTTCCATTATTTCCCCATCTATTTGCCATGAAGTGATGGGAGCAGATGCCATGATCTGTTTTTTGAATGTCGACTTTGGAGTACAGCTACTGAGCCAGGCTTTCAGAACCTTCCATGTATCAACCCCAACCAAGATTTCTTATTTCCCTCTTTCCTACTAACTGTATAAGCATCCCTAGTGGCTCAGATGGTAAAGAGTATGCCTGCAATGCAGGAGACTTGGGTTTGATCCCTGGGTTGGGAAGATCCCCTGGAGAAGGGAATGGCAACCCGCTCTAGTATTCTTGCCAAGAGAATTCCATGAACAGAGGAGACTGGAGGGTTATAGTCCATAGGATCACACACTCCTGGGCCAGGCTTTCAGAGCCTTCCATGTGTCAACCCCAACAAAGATTTCTTATTTCCCTCTTTCCTACTAACCATACAGTTTAGCTCAGTGGATTGCAAACTTATTTAAGAGATGGAATTAATTAAAATAGCTATAGAATTAGGGACTTCCCTGGTGGTTCAGTGGTGAATACCCCAAGCTTCCACTGCAGGGGGCCCAGGTTCGATCTCTGGTTGGAGAACTAAGATCCTGCATGATCCTGCATTACTGTGGCCAAAAAAACTCACCACCACAACATCAAACTGCAAAATTAGTACAAAATCAGTGGTCTACACTAAATTCTAATTTTTGTGGTGGTAGAAGGACCAGAGAGTTTAAGAAATTTATAGAGGGCACATATGTAAAATTTAAAAACTTGGATTATTTACTGTGGTTTGGAAAAAGAATAGTACTGGCATTGTTCTGTTTTATGTAATACTTTCATTCAGTTCTTAGGGTACGTTTGGGGGTGCATAGTTTGGGGATATAGCCTGACTGACCCAGGCCACTTGGTTTAGCATTAACATGCCTGAATGGAGAGAGTTTGGGTTTTTGAGTTAGTTCTGGATTCAAAATGTGATCCCACAGTTTATTAGTCTGTGACCTTTGGCTTGTGACCTATGACTTGACACCTCTGAAGCTGTAAAATAAGGACAGTGATGTTCACCTTGGAGTAGGAATTAAAGATAATGTATGTGAAGAGCTGAGTAGTAAGTAAAGAGAGAGGAAGCTAGAGATGCACAAGAGAAGACTTTGGCTTGACCCTCTAGTCCATGAGTATCTCTCTGAGCCTGGGGCATGTGATCAGCCACGAGTCTCAGGGCCCATACCAGCTGGCACTGTGGAGAAGAGATTACAGGAGTTGAAGGCTGCAGGCAGAGAGAGAGAGAGAGAGAGAGAGACTACTTGTTGCTATGGCAACCAAGGCCAACCAAGATGGCGGCAGTGGGACAGGTAGAAAGAGAGGAACACTTCAGACTATTCCTTCTCCCAGAAAGGCCCAGGTTATGGTGGATGATAGCTCAGGCTCAAGCCTAGAGTAGATGATAACTATTACACAGAGGGTCTTCACGGCTCTGAATTTTCCTCTCAGCTTCCATTCTCTTCCAGGTCCAATCTGTTCTTCATAAAATCTAGACTGAATTTTCTGAAGGAGACATCTTATTTGAACACGTCCCTGTGATTATTTTCCTTTGACTGCCCACTGCCCACAGGGTACAGTCTAACCCCTTTAGCTTGACCTAGACGAGAGAGTCTTTGTAATTTGACTCTCTAGCTTTCTCACGGACCATTTCCCTTACAACGTCTTTATCCTAAAGCTATAGTTGTGCAGAACTACTTGTTCTTACTTTCTTGTGCCTTCGTAACTATGCACACACTTTATACCCTCTGCTTGGAATGTCCTTCCTCCTTTATTTTTTTCAAATTTCTTTTTATCCATTAGTATTCAGCTGAAATGTCACCTACTGTAAGAAGCCTTTTTCATTTCTTTCAAAGAAATTAAAATACTTTCGGAGGGGCTCCTATTGTACTTCCTGTGTACCCCCATCAGAAGGTTCTGCAAATATTTGTCTAAAAATTGCTTTCTTCCATGAGTTACCACCTACTCAGTATTCAGGACTCAGCCCAAATGTCATTTCTTCAAATCCTCACATTTAAGATTTGATCCTTTGCTATGCTCTTTCACAGACCAGAATCTTTCCTTCAGAGTCTTTATCTCAGTTTGTAATTACATGTTCATGAATGAGACGAGCTGACTACTACCCTTTTCCCTTCTAGACTGTAAGTATCAAGAGGGCAGACATTGAATTTGATATTGAATCTTCAGTATCTAGCAGAGTATGCCTGGCACATATTAGGAGCTCAAGAAATACTCTTAAAATGAATGAATTAATAGTTGGAGAGCTCCTTCTGTGGGTACCAAGGAGATCATCAAATCCCTTCTTCTGGAACTACCTTCTTCATCAGTGTTCTTTCGGCTGCAATTTTTTAATCTGTTCTTGATATGCCTGTGGCTCTTCTCCAAGAAGTGACTTGGGACCCAACCTCCTTCCATGTTGTAGTTATTCCATATTCAATTTACTGAAGCTGTCAAGGTCACTGTGTCTCTCCATCAGGTCAGTGAAGGGGAAGAGCAAGGAGATTCAGACCTGAAGGTGACTTTCGCTCACATTCCACTGGCCAGAACTTGGTCACATGACCCATCTAATCCCAAGGGAGGTTGGGAAAGGGAGTGAATCTGTGAGCTCAGGAAGAAAGGGAATCAAGTTTAATGAGCTGCTAGCCCATCTACTAGTTAGCTGGACATGACCTTTGGTTGTTTCTACTGGGGATTGGATGAGGGTGCTTGGACCTCTATGTTCTGCACTGTGTTACCCAGGGGGACACATCTAGATGCACAGGAAGGTCCCCATATATGTTGGTGTTGGGCAGCTAAGGGGTGGAACTTCCAGGGACTTGCTAGGCTACATTATAATTTCCCTCTGTTTGGAAACTGTCCACCTAATCTTTAAGATTGGGTCCTTGTTCACCTTGCTGATACTATATGACCTGGACACTCTGATCACAATTGGTAGCCACAGGGCTAGACATCTGACCAGCCCAACCAGATCCTCTCATCTTAGAATTTGAAATTTGATCAGAGGCTCAATCTTGGAGATTGGCTGTGAGTCATCTCCATGGCAATCTCATAGACCAGACTCACAACCCCTTATGGAAAAAGGCCCCAGATTGGGGGTGTAGGGGTTGGGAAACTGTAGCTCTGGTCTTCCCATGGCCTGTTACTTTTGGTTTCTTTGGCTGGGGGAATCTTTACTAGCAAGTGATTTTATGTCTACGTTATTCAAACTGGTGGCTGTTTTTTCAACCAAAATCATTTTAATCAAGAAAGAAATTTGTTGCTTATCTGACCTTGGGCAAAACATTCTTAACAGTCACAAATTTCCCATTTATAAAATAAGCATAAGTTTTTCTGCCCTGTTTAATCTCTTGGGACTATTAAATGGAATCAAGTATATGAAGTTCTACAAAAGCTGTGAAAAACCATACAAATATAAGTAGGGCTATTTGTCTATAGCAAGAAGAGTTTTAAAAGCTTTCTCCAAGTATGAAATAGAAGGCTTTCTTTCTTTCTTAACTTTAATTGCTTTGTGGTCAATTCCTCTTAAGCACAGGAAATCTCCATAGTTAGAGGTTTACTTTTTTCTTTTGCTAGATATTTAATACTTTGATTGTTTTTGACACTAAAATTACCCATTATGGCGCTGCCTTTGCCAAAGCAAACCCAAATTTTGTATTATTATTGCTGTGTGGGGCCATATTCAGCATCTCTGTTCAAGAGTCTGAAGCAAGCAATTATTCTCAACTCCATCATACTCGCTGTCCTCTTTTTATAACATATCTCACACCCCTTGCACTTTCTTGGAATGCAATTGCATGCATTTCCTGGGGAAGCCATAACAAAGCACCATAGACTGAGTGACCTCACAACCAGGAGCTCATTGACTCGCAGCCCTGGAGACTAGAAGCTGAAGGCCGGGCTGTTGGTAGGACTGGTGTCTTCTGAAGGCTATGCAGGAAGACCTGCTCTTTGCCTCACTTCTGGCTTGGAGCTGGCTCTGTCATCCCTGTGTCTCTGTATTGTCTTCCTTCTCTGTGTGTCTCTGTATCCAAATTTCCCCCTTACAGTAAGGACACCGTCATACTGAATTGGAGTCCACCTTATAGATCAAACCAGTTAATCTTAAAGGAAATCAACCCTGAATATTCATTGGAAGGACTGATGCTACAGCTGAAGCTCCAGTATGTTGGCCACCTGATGCCAAGAGCTTACTCACTGAAAAAGACAATGATACTGGGAAAGTTTAAAGGCAAAGGGAGAAGGGGACTGAAGAGGATAAGATGGTTAGATGGCATCGCCAACACAATAGACATGAATTTGAGCAAACTCTTGGAGATAGTGAAGGATAGCCTGGTGGGTTAAAGTCCATGGGGTTGCAAAGAATTGGACACAACTTAGTGACTGAACAACAACAACAGCTAGGGACCTAATTTTAACTTGGTTATTTCTGTCAAGGCCCTATTTCCAAATAAGATCATATTCTGAGGTGTGGAGGTTAGGACTCTCACATTTACATGTGGATGGAGGGATGGAGGCACAATTCTACCCATAACAGAAATTAATCATCTATGCTTGCCCCTGCCTCCCATCAGCTCGTCCCTCAGTTGCGCATGCGCAGAGCTGTGTTCACATTATGGATGTTTTCATCCACATCCAACCTTCTCACAAGGAGCTCTGCATTCCTGCCAGAAGATGGGATTGGAGATATGCTTAAATGCCACTACTGACATCAACAAGAAGAATCAAATCAAATTAAAAATCTTCTGAGTAGGAGTCCAGAGCATCAGTAAACCATCTTTGTACTGGAGCTGGGAAGAAAACTTTGATGCAGGGAACAAATGGAGAAAATGTGGTCCCTGCTCACCCTCTGTGAATCTGAAGACAGAGTAAACACTTCCAGGCAGTCTTTCTAGCCAGGGAAACAGGCTAAGCAGTTGTCTGGAGCCAAAGACTGCCAGGAGTAATAAGAAAACCCTTTAAGTGAGTTTTCTCCATCTGTTTAGTTTCTTATGCTGAAAAAAAAAGGAGGAAAAATATAAATAAATGATTCAGAGAAATGTCACATGCCATTACCTCTTTCATGGAAAAATAAACAAGACTTCACTTCATTAGGCAGGTTCTAATGTGACCAGTACGTTCTGGTGGTGGCCTCCCTGGGCTGGAGATCTTCAAGCTTATGAACTTCCAAGTTGGCTTGCCTGAATTCAACTTCAGCTGAAACTTGGCACCAGCCTCCAGGCAGGACCATCTGTAGAGATATCAATCCCTCTGAGCATCTCCCTATCAATCCTGTTACCCAAAAATGAAATCAGGTTAAAGGCAGCATCTGGGTAGCCTGGAAAATGAGAAGTTGAGATGTGTGGTATGTAGATGTAGGAAGGTATACAGGCATAGGAAGGTGGTATGTAGGTGTAGGAAGGTGGGGCTGCTCTGTGGCTATCCATACCAGCTGTCCATCTTTTTAACACCAAATACGCTAACCAGATTCCAGTCCCCCAACAGCTTCCTTTGGATGGTTCAGAGCAAATTACTGAGTGGACCCAGTTGACAAATCTTGATACATCATGCCTTTGACATTGATTCTGCCCAACATCGGAGCAAAAGGAGTCAATTTGGACCTTTAACTTTAAAATCCAGTTCCTCAAGATGGCAAGAGTGTGTTCTCATTGTGCTCAGTCACATTTGACTCTTTGTGACCCAGGGACTCTAGCATGCCAGGTTCCTCTGTCCATGGGATTTTTCAAGCAAGAATACTGGAGTGGCTTGCTATTTCCTTCTCCAGGGGATCTTCCTACCCCGGGAATCCAAATGGAGTCTCCTGCATCTCCTTTATTGGCAGACAGATTCTTTACCCCTGAGCCACCTGGGAAGCCCTGGTTCTTGTTAGTCTCCAGCTAACCTTCTAAACTTTGAGCAGTGCCAGAAAAGATTGTCACTGAACAATCCCTATAAAAACAGTGTCCTTTAAAAATTCTTTCTGCAGAGCACTGAGTTCAGGGTCTTATGTGCCAAGCTCTTCAGCAACCAGGATTTGGAGACGGTGAGCGTTGAGTGGCAATTAGTTCCTATGCTGACACCTCTGTCCCCACCTCCAGCCTACACACCACCAGCTTTTCAGAAAAAAGTCAAAGCCACATTCCACCAGAAACCTCAACTTTTCTCTTCCTTATATCATAGCTTTTCTAGAGTTTTTCTCCCCTTTTCCTTCTCATTCGCTTTTACTATAGATTGGTGCAAAAGTAGTTGCAGTTTTGCATTGTTGAAACTTGCTGTTTGATAGTGGAATATATTCTTAAATAAATGTGGTTATGTTACGTATCACTTTAATGCACATTTCTCAGTTTATTATTTTTTGTTAATGGTCTGTTACTTGCTGTTTTTTTATATTTATTTAAACTATAGAAATGATGTTAGACAAAAAGCAAATTTGAGAGATTTTTTTAATTTGAGTTCAAAACGGGTAAAGCAGCAGAGACAACTCACAACAGCAACAATGCATTTGGCCCAGGAACTGCTAACAAATGTACAATGCAGTGGCGGTTCAAGAAGTTTTGTAGAAAGAGACGAGAGCCTTGAAGATGAGGAGCACAGTGGCCAGCCGTCAGAAGTTGATAATGACCAGTTGAGAGGATCATCGAAGCTGATGTTCTTACAACTAACTACACGAGAAGTTGCCAAAAAACTGTGTCAACAATTCTGTGGTCGTTCAGCACTTGAAGCAAAATGGAAAGGTGAAAAAGCTAGATAAGGGGGTGCCTTATGTACTGACCACATGTCAAAAAAATTATTGCTTCGAAGTCATCTTCTCTTATTCCATGCAACAACAACAAACTATTTCTTGAATGGATTGTGATATGCACTGAAAAGTGGATTTTATACAACAACTGGCAATGACCAGCTGAGTAGCTGAACCAAGAAGAAGCTCCAAAGCACTTCCCAAAGCCAAAGTTGCACCAAAAAAGGTCATGGTCACTGTTTGGCGGTCTGCTCCCGTCTGATCCACTACAGCTTTCTGAATACCAGTGAAACCATTACATCTGAGAAGTATGCTCAGCAAACTGATGAGATGCACTGAAAACTGCAAGGCCTGCAGCTGGCATTGGTCGACAGAATGGACCCAGTCCTTCTCCATGACAATGCCCAACAGCACATCGCACCACCAACACTCCAAAAGCTGAATGAATTGGGCTACGAAGTTTTGCCTCATCTGCACCATAGTCACCTGACTTCTCACCGACTTATTGCTACTTCTTCAAGTGTTTATTATTTGCCAGGCATTTTGCTGCATGCTTTATGTGCATTCTCTCACCCTTCACATAAATCTATGAAGCCCCCTCTATTATTAGTCCTTTTTCAAAATGGGGAAACTGAGGCTTAGCTGATCAAGTAAATCAAGGTCAGTATAATTGACAAGGGCTTTCCAAGTGGCACTAATAGTAAAGAACTTGCCTGCCAGTGCAAGAGACATAGAGACAGGGATTAGATTCCTGAGTCAGGAAGATCCCCTGGAGGAGGGCATGGGTTCAGTCCAGCATTCTTGCCTGGAGAATCTCCAAGGACAATGGAGCCTGGTGGGCTACAGTAGTCCTGGAGTTGCACAGAGTTGGACATGACTATCAGCTTAGCACACACATAGTTGATAGACGGAGGAGCCAGTATTTACACTCAAGTCTGCTGACCCCACAGCCTGAGCTTTAAAGTGGTGACTCTTGGCTTACGACTGTGGTTACTTCTTAACTGGTCTCAAAAACATACAGATTTTCCTCTGCTTTCTCTAGGCCTTCTTCACTATTCCAGAGTCATCTCCCTAATGCGTAAATGGGACTGTACCTCCCCCAATCTTCATTACCTGCAGCATCAAGTCCAAACACCTTAGCTTGACACTCAAAGTCCCAGTGCCATCAGGAAGATTACAGTTCTCCTTCTTGAGGAGACCCCTTCTTAGTTCCATCTATGGAAATCTTCTTTCTCCTCCAATGTCTGGTGCAAATGTGATCTGCTCCATGGGACATTTTCTGACCACACTAACTAGAAAGGTTGTTCTTTTTGTTTAAACTCCACTGTGCTTAATTTGGGCCACTCTTGTGATGTTTGTGCTCTGGGTTGATTCATAATATGATTATCTGTGTTCATGTTTAGCTATAGTATTGAAGTTAACAGTGTCTATTTGTTTACTTATTTTTCAGTTATTTCTTTATTTTTGGCTGTGCTGGGTCTTTGCTGCTACAAGCACTGGCTTCCTCCAGTTGTGGCGAGTGGGAGCTGTACTTTTGTTGCTGTGTGTGGTTTCTCACTGAGGTGGCTTCTCCTGTTGAAGAGCACAAGCTCTAGAGAGGGAGCTCAACAGGTGTGGTGCACAGACTTAATTGCCCCACAACAGGTATGCAGATGAAACCACCCTTACTGCAGAAAGAGAAGAACTAAAGAGCCTTTTGATGAAAGTGAGAGGAGAGTGAAAAAGTTGGCTTAAAAATCAACATTCAGAAAATGAAGATTATGGCATCTGGTCCCATCACTTCATGGCAAATAGATGTGGAAACAGTGAGAGACTTTATTTTTTGGGGCTCCAAAATTACTGCAGATGGTGACTGCAGCCATGAAATTAAAAGACGCTTGCTTCTTGGAAGAAAAGCTATGACCAACATAAACAGCATATTAAAAAGCAGAGACTTTACTTTGCCAACAAAGTTATCTAGTCAAAGCTATGGTTTTTCCAGTAGTCATGTATGGATGTGAGAGTTGAACCATGAGAAAGCTGAGCGCTGAGAAATTGATGCTTTTGAACTGTGGTGTTGGAGAAGACTCTTGAGAGTCCCTTGGACTGCAGGGAGATTCAACCAGTCCATCCTAAAGGAAATCAGTCCTGAATATTCATTAGAAAGACTGATGCTGAAGCTGAAACACCAACATTTTGGCCACCTGATGCAAAGAGCTGACTCATTGGAAAAGACCCTGATGCTGGGAAAGATTGAAGGCAGGAGGAGAAGGGGACGACAGAGGATAAGATGATTGTATGGCATCACAAACTCAATGGATGTAAGTTTGAGTAAACTCTGGGAGTTGGTGATGGACAAGGAGGCCTGGCATGCTGCAGTCCATGAGGTCGCAAAGAGTCGGACATGACTGAGCAACTGAACTGAAATGAATGTGGGATCTTAGTTCCCTCCCCTGCAGTGACAGGTGGATTCTTAACCACTGGACCACCAGGGAAGTCCTCCCTTTATTTTTGCAGCCCTTACAACACCTATCAGAATGTCTCACACAAAAGAAGTGTATTAATTGAGTGAACACTGACTGCTGTAACAGACACCCCCAAATATTAGTCACTTGACACAATGAAAGTTTGTTTCTCATTCATGTGAAGTTCTATTGGTAATGGAGTAAACTCTGCATTCAATCATTTGAGTTCAGAGTGATATGAAAAATAAAAATTAGATGATAATTACTTAGTTAAGTGGGTTTGTGGTTTCTGTCATCTTGCTTCAACAAACCAACACCCAATAAAGTGGATCAGTGGGCTTTAAAAGAACCTGTAGAGAAATTACTTACATAGAATACTAATAAAAAACAGTGGTAAACCATTAGAAAAATGTCAGGGCTGACCCTTCTTCAGATGCCAAGGGCTTCCTTGGTTACATTATGAGGCAAAACAATGATAATCTATTTACTTCTGGCAACAAGTCACATACACACACACAAAAAATTGACATGATCAAAAAAACTGCTTGAAATATGGACTTCTATCTTCTCCCATTAGCAATGGAATCCAAGTAAATGCATATTACCACTTGTGTTATCACTAAAGCTGGTATGAGGCCAACACTATTTGCAAACATTTAAAAACATAGTGAGGTTGCAAAATGTCAGACACGATGCAGCGACTAAACAACAGCAACAAAATATTATCCAGAATATGAAGGTAAATTTCTAGCATTTAAACATTCAGGGCTATTCACCATTCCATCCAGTGCTTTACAAAAATCACAATAAATTTGACAATAAGTATTTGGAAGCCCCTTAAGAGCTTAAATTTTTTATTTAATAGTAAGTTTCTTATTTAATAGTAAGTGGGGGAAAAGGTACACGCTACGAAGGAAACACTTATTCCTATTGTGGTGACAACAGCTCAAAAATAATGCAGGGAACACAAATGGGTGACCAAACGAACATGCATTCCTTTGTCAGCAAATATGGCTGGAAGAAGCCTGGGAAACATCACTAAAGCTGTGAAGAAACAAGTTCTAGGAGAAATGAGACTGCGTGGGTGGTTTACTACAGAGTTGGATTGAAGTACAGATGTTTCTGACATGTCTCAGCCTATGGAATTTGTTCATTCTACTCGGTCATGGAATATATCCAGGACTACTTTCTTTGTAAACCTCTAAAAGAAAGATGGACTGGAGAAGATATTTTTAATGCTAAGTGACTTCTGTAACAGGAATAATGTTGTATGAGAAAATGGTATACTGTAACCCTTGATGTGGCAGTCAGTTTGACCAAAATAAAAAAGCAAGCCCAGGGTAGCCTTAAAGGGATGTATCCAAGGGTGAATTTTTTAAAAATATTTTATTAAAAATTTTTATTTATTTTGGTTGTGTTGGGTGTTTACTGCTGGGGGCGGGCTTTCTCTGGTTTCGGCAAGAGGGGGCTACTCTCTAGTTGCAGGGTGAGGGCTTTTCATTGCAGTGGCTTCTCTTGCAGAGTATAGGCTCTGGGCACTTGGGCTTTAGTAGTTACAGCCTGTGCGCTCATGGGCTTAATTGCCCCGTGGCATGTAGGAGCTTCCTGGACCGAGGCTGGAGCCCACGTCCCCTGCCCTGGCAGGTGGATTCTTAACCACTGGACCATCACCCAAGGGTGACTTTTATTTACTACTCCCTTCACAGGAACTTATCATTAGGAAGAAGTCATTGCTGGAGGGCACAAAGTTTTAGAAGATGACACTGATGAGGCTAACTTCCAAAACAAAATATAGTAATAAAACAAACGCAAAAAATTTTAAGTTATTCAAGACTTTCTTGAGTATTTTGTAATAGAAGTGGAAGTAATTGTGAACATGTTTTGGATCATACAGAGATTTACAGGTTATCTTTTGTAAAACACCTTAATGGATTTTCCAACTTAGAGTCAGGGCATTCCTTGCTTTTACCATAAGATTAGTGTTGCGAATTCACAGTTTCTGAGGCATGTGTTGGATGGTGGTTTGCTAGCTGGCAGATATTTTTTTGAAGTAAAAAATAAACATAATCTGTAAAGGTAAAGTTGATTATCTTAATTTTGAGCAAGAACATTACTGATCTGATTCTCAAGAGGAAACCAAGCTATGAAGAAAGCATTTTGAAAATAGATATTTGGAAATGTTTCATGGCTATATAGTACTATTGTTGAAAAGGATGATTTAGCTATAAAAATTCATATCTGCATGTTAAAAAATGAAAAAAAAATTTTTAACCTGTTCAAAAATACTTCAGAGGAAGTATTTCAGTGATTTTTTTAGCCTGCTTGTTAAAAATGTTAAAAAGTTGATGTCTTCTGATTAGATTGCAAGAAAATTCTGTTAAATGAGGAGAAAAGAAACTCAGTGCGATTTTAAGAAAACCTTGGTCATGGTTTGTATAAAGGATTGAATAATGAGCATCCGGGCCCAGTAAGTACAAATAGACGCTCAGATCTTCTGCTTAGCTCTCTCATATTGGACAGTCACTTTTTAAAATCCATCATAGCCAATAAAATCACATCTCTAAACTTTTGTTGTTTTGCAAAGTATGAAGCTGACTTGCAAAAATAATGAAGTATATTAATCACCTCTCTTTCATTAAAGATATATTTTAAGTAACCTTTCATTGTCAGTCCCTATTCTATGGGACATGAGTGACAATGCTTAATTCAGTTTATAGAACTCTGTCAATTATATACAAAATAGATAACTAATGAGATCCTACTGTATAGCCCAGGGAACTTTACTCAATGGTCTGTGGTGACCTAGATGGAAAGAAAATCTCAAACACAGGGGATGGATATGTATGTATAACTATTCACTTTGCTATACAGAAGAAACTAATACAACATTGCAAAGTAACTCTACTCCAATTAAAATTTTAAAGAAAGCAAACTCTGTCAAGCATGTGACCGCCTGTGGTCCTAGCATTAGTCACAAATTGCTGACAGGATCATGAGCAAAAACAAAGTTTCTGAGTGGTTTGAGGAATTTGAATGATAGATGGCTTTCAAACAAGGCACAAGAAGTTGTCCTTTAAAAAAAAAAAAAAAAAGCCATCTACTGGCTTATCTGTGCCGAATTAAGATGTGAATAAGGCCTGCACTGGAAGAGAAGCTGGTTAAGAAGAAATACCTAGTAATGTCTCCTTCACTCATTCAACATTTTATTGGCTCTGTACCATGTGGCAGACACCCTACAGATAGGCACACACACCCAAGACAAGGCCCTGCCCTCAAAGAACCAGAGCACAGATGCCCTTGATGACCAAATATGAAGAACAAGTCCAAACACTGGCTAAAAGTCTTGCCTCCTCTTCTTTCCCCACTTTGCTCAGTTGAGGTTCTTTCACAAAATGACTTAACACCATCTCTCCTCCAAATTCTTGCCATTGTGTTCTTGATTTCCCCGCTGGGAATTAGAGAAAGGCCTGCCATTCTACAATCTTGAAACTTTGCCCTAGTTAATTAAAAATCTCCTAACAGTTCAGTTAATCCCATCTGCTTTCAACCGGAATCTTCTTACAATGTAGAGATTTGCATTTCTGGCTTTTTTGTCATTCTCCTCACAGCTTCTTATTAAAATCTCTTCTTGAAGCCATTAACAGCTTCCTCTTATCTTCCTCTGGTAGGAAAATAGAGGGACATGTTGTTAAATTGACATGAAGGGACGTGATAATAAACAACCATGATTTATGAGCACTGATTCCCTTCTTGGTAGAGTGCTGAACACTCTACAAGCATTATTTGATTTAATCTTTTCATTCCAACCTTTGAACCTCACTGGGGAAAATTCAGGCTCAGAGGGCTATTTAACTGCCCCAGAGTAACACAGAGAGTCAGAGCCCATTTTTTTTTAAAGTCTTTATTAAATTTATTACAATATTGCTTCTGTTTTCTGTTTTTTGACCACCAGGCAGGTGGCATCTTAGCTCCCCAACCAGGGATCAAACCTGCACCCCCTGCATTGGAAGGCAAATTCTTAACCATTGGACCACCATGGAAGTCCTACAACCCATGTTTATGTGATGACAAAGTCTACAGTCTCACCATTAGGTTGCCCCCCTGTCTTTCCTCTTTAACTGTGTACCAACCCTGAAGCAATCCCGCACTTAACACTTTGAACTAGTTACATCAACCAACAAGTACCCATCACCTAGTGACAAGATGCTCCCAGACTCTTCCACCATCCAACCAGTGGGTCATGGTTTTGCAATCCGGGTGTGCAGGAAAACAGGCTTCAGTTTTACAAACACTGTCCCTGACATTCTTGTTAGTCTCCAAGGGGCTAGGCCCCCTTCCATCTTTCTTTTCCACTTGCCTTTATGCCCTTGGCTATGACCACACCAAACTACCAAGCCTTTGCATGATAGCTTGTTACAGCCTCTAGAGTTGCTTCTCCCTTCAACACATTCCCCATTCAACCCCTGCCTGCTTGTTGAGCTCTACTGATCCTCAAGGCCTAGGTCAAGGGTCCTATATTCCCTGAGGCTGTGCTTGAGACCAACTCCAAACCAGCTGTCAGCAGCATGATCGTCCCTCTCTGGGAACACACGTCTTTGTTCACACACACTGACCACACTCTTACTGTCCATTGCCCTGCTGGACAGAGACTGAGGCTGTGGCTGTTCAGGGTTTTATCTCAGCACCTACTACAGCATCAGGCCCTGGGGGGTGGTTAATTAGTGCTATTTGAATAAATGAATGAGTGAATAAAAAGAAAGTGTGGAATGGGGACAGAAGTGGGAGAATCTGGGGAGTCTGACCATCTCGTGGGCTGGAATGGTTTTGCATTCCAGAACTTTGCACAAACAGTCAGAGACAATTCAGCCAGTCAGTGTGGGTGGTGTGATTTGGAGCAGGGGACGAAGAGCAGAGAGAGCTCTCCTAAGTATCCACTAGGGTTGGGACCCCCCACAACTTGGCCTGATCTGCCAAGTTTTCAACCCAAAGCCAGGAATTCCAAAAAAACATACAAGTCCCCCATATGTGGCCACAACACAAAACAACAAGATTGTTGTTTTTAGGATCTAGGACACTGTGAAAAAATAAAGGGTGAACATGAACTGACTACATACCTAAAGGTTACACCTTCCTGGGGTGGAGCATTAGTGTAGATGGGGAGGCAAGGGGAGTGTACTAGCTTCCTGTTGCTGCTGTAACAAGTTATCACAAACTCCGAGGCTTAAAACAACACAAATGTATTGCCTCACAGTTCTGGAGCTGAGAAATCTGAAATCAGTTTCTGCAGGCTAAAATGAAAGCCCTGGCAGGTCTGCCTTCCTTCTGGAGGCTCCAGAGGAGAATCTGTATCTTTGCCTTTTCCAGTATTTATAGACCATCTACTTAGCTTGGCTCATGGTCCCTTCCTCCATCTTCAAAGTGTTTTACTTCTACTCTGCTTCTATCCTTACATCATCCTCTCGTTTTGATCCTTGTCATTCTGACAATCTCTTATAAGGACACTTGAGATTTTATTAAGCTCCCCAGGTTGTCCAGGAAGATCTCCCCATCTCAAGATCCTTACTGTAACCACATCTGCAAAATCCATTTCACCATGTAGGCAACATTTTTATAGGTTTCCAGGATTAGGATAAGGCCATTATTCTGCCAACCACAGGAGTTACTGTTTAGTCACTAGGTCATGTCTGACTCTTTGCAACCCCGTGGTCTGCAAAACATGCCAGGCTTCTCTGTCCTTCACTATCTCCTGTAGTTTGCTCAAATTCATGTCCATTGAGTCAGTGATGCCATCCAACCATCTGATCCTCAGTCACTCCTTCTCCTCCTGCCCTCAGTCTTTCCCAGCATCAGGGTCTTTTCCAATGAGTCAGTTCTTCACATCAGGTGGCCAAAGTATTGGAACTTCAGCTTCAGCATCAGTCCTTCCAAATATTCAGGGTTGAATTCCTTTGGGATTGACTGGCTTGGTCTCCTTGCTGTCCAAGGGACTCTCGGGAGTCTTCTCCAGCACTGCAATTCAAAAGCATCAGTTCTTCAGTACTCAGGCTTCTTTATGGTCCAACTCTCACATCTGTACTTGACTACTGGAAAAACCATAGGTTTGACTATATGGACCTTTGTCAGCAAAGTGATGTCTCTGCTTTTTAATATGCTGTCTAGGTTTGTTATACCTTTTCTTCCAAGCAGCAAGCATCTTTTAATTTCATGGCTGCAGTCACCGTCCACAAGAGGTAAATTCAGGAATCTGTGTCCCATGTCCCCAAGAAATTTTTTTTTTTTTTTTGGTAAAGGTAAAAAGGAAGAACAATCAAATCAACCAAATACAGCCCTCACCCTAAAAGAGAACATGAGGCTTCCCCAGTGGTCTGGTGGCTGAGGCTCCACACTCCCAATCAGGGGACCTGGGTTTGATTCCTGGTCAGGGAACTATATCCCACACACTGCAACTAACAGCTGACATGTCACAACTAAGGATCCCACCTGCTGCAGCAGAGATGTACATAGAAGAAAACAAGCCAATTAAAATGTATTTTGGCTTACTTTTGAACAAAGCAGAAAAAAATTCACTTAAGGTATAAATAACCAAATGAACTCTGGTTGAACTGCAACTCTTTCACTGACTAGCTCTGTGATCTTGGGTGAGTTATTTAATTTCCCCGATTGATCAAAACAAGAACACAAATAATTATTCACTTATTCACCTTCCCATCTATACTATGATCTCTTAATCTCTTGATGACAATGGGAAATTTTTAATAAATCATACAAAGCATAAAAAATTAATTCCATGTCACCAACTCTAATATATCATAATTCCACTGATTTAAAAAATATAGAAATGCATATCCATTTGACTCAAAACCCAGAAGATGCACACAGAAATATAAAAGGCTGACTGTACAGCTGGGAGAGAACTAGAACAAATAGATTCAATGACCTTGAACATTGACAATGAGGAGTCTCATGAACATTTTCTAATATTTTCAATAGACATCTGTATTTTAAAATTATTTTCCAACTTTATTGAGATATAATTGGCATACAAAATTGTGTAAGTTTAAGGTCTTGTAAGTCATCATAGAACCATTCTTGGGCATTAGTGATTGGGGCATAGACTTGGATTACTGTGATATTGAATGGTTTGCCTTGGAAACAAACAGAGATCATTCTGTTGTTTTTGAGATTGCATCCAAGTACTGCATTTTGGACTCTTTTGTTGACTAAGAGGGCTACTCCATTTCTTCTAAGGGATTCTTGCCCAAAGTAGTAGATATAATGGTCATCTGAATTAAATTCAGCCATTCTGGTCCATTTTAGTTCATTGATTCCTAAAATGTTGATGTTCACTCTTGCCATCTTGATTCATGGACCTAATATTCCAGGTTCCTATGCAACATTGCTCTTTATAGCATTGGACTTTACTTCTATCACCAGTCATATCCACACCTGGGCATTGTTTTCACTTTGGCTCCATCCCTTCATTCTTTCTGGAGTTATTTCTCCACTCTTCTCCAGTAGCCTATTGGGCACCTACTGACCTGGGGAGTTTATCTTTCAGTGTCCTATCTTTTTGCCTTCTCATACTGTTCATGGGGTTCTCGAGGCAAGAATACTGAAGTGGTTCACCATCCCCTTCTCCAGGGGACCACATTTTGTCAGAACTCTCCACCATGACCCGTCCATCTTGGGTGGCCCTACATGGCATTGTTCATAGTTTCACTGAGTTAAACAAGGCTGTGATCCATGTGATCAGTTTGGTTAGTTTCTGTGATTGTGGTTTTCATTATGTCTGCCCTCTGATGAAGGATAAGAGGCTTGTGGAAGCTTCCTGTGGGGAGAGACTGATAGTGGGGGGATTTCAGTCTTGTTCTGATGGGCGGGGCCATGCTCAGTAAATCTTTAATCCAATTTTCTGTTGATGGGCAGGGCTGTGTTCACTCCCTGTTGTTTGACCTGAGACCAAACTATGGTAGTGATAATGAAGATAATAGTGACTTCCTTCAGAAGGACTTATGCCCCCACTGTTGTATTCACTGTTCCTGACCCCACAGCAGGCCACTGTTGACCCATGCCTCAGCCAGAGATTCCTAGACACTCACAGGCAAGTATGGTTCAGTCTCTTGTTGGGACACTGCTCCTTTCTACTGGGCCCTGGTGTGCACAAGGTTTTGTTTGTGACCTCCAAGAGTCTGTTTCCCCAGTCCTATGGAAGTTCTGTAATCAAACCCCACTGGCCTCCAAAGTCAGATTCCATGTGGGTTCTCAGTCCCTTTGCTGGATCTACAGGTTGGGAAATCTGTTGTGGGTGCTAGGGCTTTCTTAACAGTGCCAGAATTTCTTTGGTATAATTATTCTAAAGTTTGTGGGTTGTCTTCTTGGTGGCTCTATGGTGGGGCTAATGGCAACCTCCTCCAAAAGAGCTTATGCCACATGCCGTGTGACCCAGGTCTGCTGCAACCAGAGCCCCTGACTCCATGGCAGGCCACTGCTGACCTGCACCTCTGCAGGAGACACTCAAACACTCAAAGGCAGGTCTGGCTCAGGCTCTGTGAGGTCTCTGGGTCTCACTGTGCACAAGCTGTTTTTCTGAGCCCTTTAGTATCTCTGGCAGGTATGGGATTTGATTCTAAAGGTGATTTTGCCCCTCCTACCATCTTCTTGGTGTTTTCCCTTTGCCCTTGGATGTGGGGTATCTTTATTTGGTGGGATCCAACATTCTCCTGTCGATGGTTGTTCAGCAGAAATGTACAATTTTGGAGTTCTCACAGGAGAAGGTGAGTGCACATCCTTCTACTCCATCATCTTGTGCTTCATCATAGGGGACTGGAATATAAAAGTAGGGAAGTCAAGATATACTTGGAATAACAGACAAGTTTGGTCTTGGAGTACAAAATGAAGCAGGGCAAAGGCTAACAGTTTTGCCAGAGAATGCACTGCTGATAGCAAACACCCTTTTCCAACAACACAAGAGACGACTCTACACATGGACATCACCAGATGGTCAATGCCGAGATCAAATTGATTATGTTCTTTGCAGCCAAAGATAGAGAAGCTCTATACCATCAGAAAAACAAGACAAGGAACTGACTGTGGCTCAGATCATGAACTCCTTATTGCCAAATTCAGTCTTAAACTGAAGTAGGAAACCCCACTAGACCATTCAGGTATGACCTAAATCAAATCCCTTACAATTATACAGCAGAAGTGACAAATAGATTCAAGGGATTAGATTTGACAGAGTGCCTGAAGAACTATGGACAGAGGTTCGTGACATTGTACAGGAGGCAGTGATCAAGACCATCCCCAAGAAAAAGAAATGCAAAAAGGCAAAATGGTTGTCTGAGGAGGCCTTACAAACAGCTGAGAAGAGAAACGAAAGGCAAAGGAGAAAAGGAAAGATATATCCATTTGAATGCAGAGTTCCAAAGAATAGCAAAAGAAAGCCTTCTTCAGTGATCAATGCAAAGAAACAGAGGAAAACAATAGAATGCAAAAGACTAGATATCTCTTCAACAAAATTAGGGCTACCAAGGGAATATTTCGTGCAAAGATGGGCACAATAAATGACAGAAATGGTGTGGACCTACAAGAAGCAGAAGATATTAAGAAGGGGTGGTAAGAATACACAGAAGAACTATACAAAAAAAGACCTTAATGACCCACAATGGTGTGATCACTCACCTAGAGCCAGACATTCTGGAATGCGAAGTCAAGTGGTCCTTAGGAAGCAGCACTACGAACAAAGCTAGTGGAAGTGACGGAATTCCAGTTGAACTATTTCAAATCCTCAAAGATGATGCTGTGAAAGTGCTGCACTCAATATGCCTGCAAATTTGGAAAACTCAGCAGTGGCCACAGGACTGGAAAAGGTCAGTTTTCATTCCAATCGCAAAGAAAGGCAATGCCAAAGAATGTTCAAACTACTGCACAATTGCACTATTCTCACACGCTATCAAAGTAATACTCAAAATTCTCCAAGCAAGGCTTCTGTAGTACATGAACTGAGTTTCCAGATGTTCAAGCTGGATTTAGAAAAGGCAGAGAACCAGAGATCAAATTGCCAACATTTGCTGGATCATTAAAAAAGCAAGAGAGTTCCAGAAAAACATCTATTTCTGCTTTATTGACTACACCAAAGTCTTTGACTCTGTGGATCACAACAAACTGTGGAAAATTCATCAAGAGATGGGAATACCAGACCACCTGACCTGACTCCAGAGAAATCTGTATACAGGTCAAGTAGCAAGAGTTTAAACCTTACATGGAACAACAGACTGGTTCCAAATTGGGAAAGCAGTACACCAAGGCTTATTATTGTCACCTTGCTTGTTTAACTTATATGCAGAGTACATCATGGGAAATGCCAGGCTGGGTGAACCACAAGCTGGAATCAAGATTGCCAGGAGAGATATCAATAACCTCAGATATGCAGATGACACCACCTTTATGGCAGAAAGCAAAGAGGAACTAAAGAACCACTTGATGGAAGTGAAAGGGGAGAGTGAAAAAGCTGATTTAAAACTCAACATTCAGAAAACAAAGATCATGGCATCCAGTCCCATCACTTCATGGCAAATAGATGGGGAAACAATGGAAACAATGACAGACTTTATTTTGGGGGTTCCAAAATCACTGAAGATGGTGACTGCAGCCATGAGATTAAAAGATGCTTGCTCTTTAGAAGAAAAGCTATGACCAAGCTAGACAGCAAGCAGAGACATTACTTTGCCAACAAATGTCCATCTAGTCAAAGCTATGGAAAAACTACTATGGTTTTTCCAGTAGTCATGTATGGACGTGAGAGTTGGACTATAAGGAAAGCTGAGTGCCACAGAACTGATGCTTTTAAACTGTGGTTTTAGAGAAGATACTTGAGAGTCCCTTGGACTGCAAGGAGATCCAATCAGTCCATCCTAAAGGAAATCAGTCCTGAATATTCATTGGAAAGATGGTTGCTAAAGCTGAAGCTCCAACACTTTGGCCACCTGTTGTGAAGAGCTGACTCATTTGAAAAGACCCTGATGCTGGGAAAGATTGAAGGCAGGAGGATAAAGGGATGACACAGGGTGAGATGGTTGGATGGCATCACCAACTTGATGGATATGAGTTTGAGCAAGTTCTAGGAGTTGATGATGGACAGGGAAGCCTGGTGTGCTGCAGTCCAGGGGATTAAAAAGAGTTGGACACTACTGAACTGAACTAAAGTTTAAGTTGTGCAGTGTTGATTTGATATGTTTATATATTACAAAATGGTTACCACCATAGCTTGCTATGTGGAGCTCCCCTGATGGGGATGTTTCCCTATGGCTCAGAAAGTAAAGAGTCTGCCTGCGATGCAGGAGATTCAGGAATTGTCCTGGTTTGGTAAGATCCCCTGGAGAAAGAAATGGCAATCCTCTCTAGTATCCTTGCCTGGAGAATCCCATGGACAGAGGATCCTGGTGGGCTACAGTCCATGGGGTCACAAAGAGTCAGACACGACTGAGGGAGCAGTACTTAAATAGCTAAAAACTCTATCATGTCACATAACCAACATGACTTTTTTGTGGTAACAACATCTAAGATCTACTCTCTTAACAATTTTCAAGTAAAAATACAGTATTATTAACTATAATCACCCAGAACTACATTAGATTCCCAAAGCTTAGTCATCTCCTACCTGGAAGTTTGTGTTCTTTGACCAACATCTTCCTCTTCCCTTGGCCACCCAGGCCCTAGTAACCACTGACCTACTTTCTGTTCTTTCAAGTTCCACCTTTTTAATTTGAAAAAATATCCAGCTGCATTGAGTATTCATTGGGCATGTAGGATCTTTAGTTGCGGCACGTGGGATCCAGTTATTTTACCAGGGATAGAATCCAGACCCTCTGCATTAGGATATCAGAGTCTTAACCACTGGACCACCAGGGAAGTCCCAAGTCCTGCACTTTTACATTCCACATATGGGTTTCCCTGGTGGTTCAGACAATCAAGAATCTGCCTGCAGTGCAGGAGGCCTGGGTTCAATCTCTGGGTTGGGAAGATCTCCTGGAGAAGGGAATGACAACCTGCTCCAGTATTCTTACCTGGAGAATCCCATGGACAGAGGAGCCAGGTGGGCTACACTATATGGAGTTGCAGAGTTAGATACAACTGAGTGACTAACACATATACACATTCCACATATAAGTGATGTCACACAGTATTTCCTCTGACTCATTTCACTCTGTATGACTTAGGAGCCAAGCTGGGTATCCCTGATCTATGGAGAAAACTCAGGTGACCCTAAGGTCCCTGGAATGGCAGACATGGATTTGGTAGCTGGAAAGGTTGTGGTGGATGTGCTACCATATTTTGGCTAAGGTTATGAAGCATCCAGGGAGGAGGAACTTATGGATATTTCCCTTCTGGGGTTTGTGGTCTTGGAAAAAGGAGATTTATCAAGGCAGAGTTGTTGCCTGGGAAAGGCCAGCTGGTCTGCAGCCTAGAGGTCTTCCAAAGTGTATCTTGTTGATGAGCCCAGGTCCAGGGCAAATGCATGTGATCCTTATGCTGTCATTCCAGTTCTGCTCTGGAGCAGGAATATTTCAGATGAGGCCCACTCCTGCGGCTTGAGACACCCACCTTCCATAGATGGGGCGAGGTCGTGAATGAGGCAGGGTCCATGTGCGGGGACCTCACAGCTGGGGGCAGTGAGACCCAGGAGTCCCTGAGTGGGCTCTGAGCACTTCTCCCCTCTTCTGTTGTCTCCCATCACTCTGTGCCTCTCCCTTGGAGACCAGGACTCTGTACATAGTAATGGCATGCATGCATGCTCAGTTGTGTCTGACTCTGCGACCCCTCAGACTGTAGCCCACCAGGCTCCTCTGTTCATGGGATTGTCCCAGCAAGAATACTAGAATGGATTGCCATTTCTTCCTCCAGGGTGTCTTCCCAACCCAGGGATCAAACCTGAGTCTCCTGCACCTCCTGCATTGGCAGGTGGGCTCTTTAACAAGGAGCTACCTGGGCACCTGTACACAGTGATTAGTTATTGTTCAATAAGTAAAGATTTCTTTAAAAATTTCAATTTTAAAGTTATTCAGTGGAAAAGTAATAAATAAACCCAATGATTATAGTTCTTTGGTGAGACAGGATGAATAAAAACTCAAAGACTGTCAAACTCTAGGCATTCACAAAATGGCATTTCCATAGAAAGAGAAGGGAGAGTATGGGTGATGAGAGTGGAAATGGGCATCCATTTTCCACCACCATGCTCCTCTAACCCAGCCTAGACTGAGCCTTAGAATCAGTGGGAGAATGTTGAAAAAAATAACAGTACCAGAGACCCTTTCCAGACCAATTAAGTCAGAATCTCTGGGCATGGGGCCAGGGCCTTCCAATTTTTTTTTTTTAAAGCTTAACTTGAACCACCCTAATGTCCATCCAAGATGAGAACACTGAACCCTGTCACTTTGTATTCTAGCCTCCCAGGGAATGAAGATCTGGAAGTGAATTCTCAGTCCCTGTGGCCACCCCTCCACAGTGTCTATGGCTTGGCCTGACCCACCCCTAGTCTGCACCTGTCTTCTTTCCTATCAGATATTCATCAAATGCCCAGAGGATGTCCCAGTACTTGAGAAACAGTCCAGGTTCCTGACCACAGACTCCAAAGAGAATGGAGTTGTTAAGGTGTGTATTTCCCCAGGGATCAGTCACCTGGAAACTGGCCTCTCCTGGCAGCAATGATCCTTGAAGACCAGCTCCAACTTCTGCCTCACCAGGCCTTGCGCAAGGAGGCTCCTTACCCACCGTCAAACTCTCTCTCTTCATCCTGCTCCCCCCACTGGCCATTTCCCAGCCCTGACCTCATCGAGTGGTCACCTTGTATGACCCATACACTTCCTGTAGCTGTCCTGAACTCTGACTTAGACCAAAAAACTCAATTTCAGATCAGCTCTCTGGACTCAGGTTCTCTGGCCTCCTGGACTTGGATTTAACTCCCAATGTGGAGACCCCAACTGGAAACTTGGTCACGGCTTTCCCTAAACCCTGGGGGTTTCTGCTTCTGATTTTCTCCAAACCCTCTCATTCCCCCTGCTGCCCAAACCTTACTCATGAAAATCATTTTTCTCAATTGCCTCATCCAAGGTTTCCGTGGGGAACCAAATCTGTTCCCCATAACTGTGTGGTAAGCTTTAAACAAATATTCACAGTGGCCTTACAATAATGTCCACCAGATATAGCTCCAAGGGGATGGGTGGAAACAGAGTTGATGAGAATGTGGTTTCCAACATCAGTCTTTTAAGTGCATAAGTATCTTGGTGAGTGGTTAAAAGAACCTTAGCTGTTTATTTTACTTCTCCCTCAAGTCAAGTTGAAGACTTCTTGCCTATAAACCATGAAGATGCAAATTACTGTGGCCATTTTGTGGGCTTTCCTATTATAAAAACCACTTGTTTTCATGACGGTTCATCATGATGCTATTTTGAAATTTTAGGTGAAATTTTTGATAAACTCCCAGCATTCCTTTTTATGCAAATGGAATTTTGCTGAGCTTGGGAATGTCAATCCTTTTTCTTTTCTCTCCAAATGTCACTCTCCTCTGTCAAAGATGCACTGGGTCCAAATAGCTCCTTTCACCTAAGAGCTAAGATGATGGTGATGGGATGTCATCTAGTTCTTAGGTTGCAGCCTTGCCTTCCAGGAAGGCTACCTTGGCTGAGGGTGGGTGCGGGTGGGGCAGGACTCCTGTGGACATCACCCTCAGGAGGTGTGTCCTTCAGCAGAAGTCAATGTCATCAGGGGTGAATAGAGCAGAAGATGTCAGCTTCCACTTCCAGTCCCCACAGCTGTGAGAATTTCAGTATGAAAGATCTGTCTCCCACTGTCCCACCCCATGTCCCTACACTGCAGAAGACTCTATGGGCTGAGGTCTCTTGACTCATCAAGTCTCAGTTCCTTCTTCCCTTGGTGGCATTGGGCAAATCTCTCGTTATCCTAAAACGGTTTGCAACAGAGTTGTATGTTCATGAAGTTGGACTCTCTACCCACTCACATGGCTTGGCATCTGTTCATTTCACTTTTTCACAGCTCCTCTACCAGGAGAGAGATGAGGGAGACGAAAGGAAGGGGGAGGGGAGGGTGAGCTTTAACTTTGGCTTATTTGGGTGGTTCAAATAAGACAGCAAAACAGTCCTATCCACCTCTAGTGCGCTGTACTTATTCAGTCTATCTTGTCAGGAATACCATTCACTACAGACAGAGCTTTGGGAGTTGGTCAGATTTTCTCTGAATCTACTTCAACAGCAATAAAACAAGGAAGGCAGCAATCTGTAATGCAGTAGGTTCTCATCTGAAAGAAGATTGGATTCACCTGGGGAGTTTTGAAAAAAATGCCAATACCTAGGTCCCATTCCAGACCAATTAAGTGGGAATCTGTGGGGGACGGGTGAGGCCAGGCAGTATTTTTCACAGGCTCCAGGGTGAGTCTAAAGTACAGCCAGGGTTGGGAACTTATGCTCTAGTCAGTTAGTCAAGAGCAGTGGCTCTCAAACTTAGCACACACGGGTGTCTTCTGAATGACTTGTGAGGCCCGAGAAGTTGCACTTTTGACAAGTTGCCAGGTGATGCTGATGTTACTGATCCTTTTTCTATGACCAGCTTTGAGAATCCTTGGTCAAGAGATGTGAGATAAAATTCTAGGTGTGCTAATTCTCCATAACATTTCCAGACAAACATTTTCAGGAAAAGGCCATATGATAAATATTTATAGACTAGGCAGTGTGCCAAATGACCCCAACTTTAGTCTTTTGTTGTTGTTAAGAATCTAGTTCTCTTTTTATTAAGTTAAACCAAGCTATTTGCAAAAATATAAAGTAATACGGCTCTTCTCACTATGGTTTTTTTTTTGGGAAGATAATTATTTTCGCAATAAGTACTATATAAATACTTAAATATAAAATAAATAAATATTTCTAGTTTTGTCATCCACACGGTCTCTGTTGCAACAGCTCAATTCTCCCATTGTAGCATGAAAACAAACATAAATGATGTGCAAACAAATGGCATGGCTGTGTTCCAATAAAGATTTATTTAGAGGGCTGGAAGGATTTGACATATCAACCATAATTTGCTGAATTCTGTTGCCCAGTTTTACTACCAGTGTTATCTAAGGGAGGATTTCTTTTTATTTATCTAGCTTGGTGTTCTTTAGGCTCTCTTAATCTGAGGACTGATAACTTTCAGTTCAGTTCAGTTCAGTCACTCAGTCATGTCCGACTCTTTGCGACTCCATGGACAGCAGCATCCTGTCCTCCCAGTCCATCGCCAACTCCTAGAACTTGCTCAAACTCATGTCCGTTGAGTTGGTGATGTCATCCCCATCTCATCCCCTGTCATCTCTTTCTCCTCCTACCTTCAATCTTTCCTGGCATCAAGATCTTTTCCAATGAGTCAGTTCTTTGCATCAAGTGGCCAAAATATTGGCACTTCAGTTTCAACATCAGTTCTTTCAATGAATATTTAGGACTTATTTCCTTTAGGATGGACTGGTTTGATCTTGCAGTCCAAGGGACTCTCAAGAGTCTCCTCCAACACCACAGTTCAAAAGCATCAGTTCTTCTGTGCTCAACTTTCTTTATGGTCCAACTCTCACATCCATACAAAGCTATTGGAAAAACCATAGCTCTGACTAGATGGACCTTTGTTGGCAAAGTAATATCTCTGCTTTATAATATGTTGTCCAAGTTGGTCATATCTTTTCTTCCAAGGAGCAAGCGTCTTTTAATGTCAAGGCTGCAGTCACCATCTGCAGTGATGTTAGAGCCCAAGGAAATAAAGGCTGTCACTGTTTCCATTGTTTCCCCGTCTATGAACTTCCGACAGAACTGTAAACTCACGGCCACTATCCTTGTACACCCTGCTTCTTCCACATCGTTTCTGCTGTGTGTTCATGAAAATCTGATCTGATAACATATTAGACCTTCTCAGTATATCCTCCATGTCTCTTAACCACTTTTATACTCTCTACCTCTGTTTCTCTGTGCTGCATACATATCTCATTTTCATTTCAAATGGTAGTTTTTGTCTCCTTATCAAACCCACCTGGTGTGTTTTGGTGGTCTCTTATATCTTCTCATTTATTCAGTTACCTCATTTATTGCTTTAAGGATTCTTATGTAAACTAATTTCATATTCAGTATTGATATTTTCAGTATCTGTGATCTTTGCAGGCCTGATGTTATGGTTTATGAATTCTTTTGATTTTCATTCATGGTAACTTATTTTTTTCATGAGTCTCATGAACTTTGACACTGAGCTCATATTCCTTAGAACTTTATCTGTGGTCATTCTTTGAGGCCTATACAGCATTGCATTTGTTTCTGTCAGGTGCCTGGGCATACTCTCAACTTGGTATTATTTTAAATAAATTGCTGGCTTTAGAGATTCCCACATAGTATGAATTTTGGCTTCAGTTTAGTTCAGTCACTCAGTCGTGTCCGACTCTTTGCAACCCCATGAATCGCAGCGTGCCAGGCCGCCCTGTCCATCACCAACTCCTGGAGTTTACCCAAACTCATGTCGATCGAGTTGGTGATGCCATCCAGCCATCTCAAACTCTGTCGTCCCCTTCTCCTCCTGCCCCCAATCCCTCCCAGCAACAGGATCTTTTCCAATGAGTCAACTCTTCGCATGAGGTGGAAAAAGTATTGGAGTTTCAGCTTCAGCATCAGTCCTTCCAATGAACACCCAGGACTGATCTCCTTTAGGATGGACTGGTTGGATCTCCTTGCAGTCCCAGGGACTCTCAAGAGTCTTCTCCAACACCACAGTTCAAAAGCATCCATTTTTCAGTGCTCAGCTTTCTTCACAGTCCAACTCTCACATCCATACATGACCACTGGAAAAACCATAGCCTTGACTAGACGGAACTTTGCTGGCAAAGTAATGTCTCTGCTTTTTAATATGCTATCTAGGTTGGTCATAACTTTCCTTCCAAGGAGTAAGCGTCTTTTAGTTTCATGGCTGCAATCACCATCTGCAGTGATTTTGGAGCCCAAAAAATAAAGTCTGACACTGTTTCCACAGTTTCCCCATCTATTTCCCATGAAGTGATGGGATCAGATGCCATGATCTTAGTTTTCTGAATGTTGAGCTTTAAGCCAACCTTTTCACACTCCTCTTTCACTTTCATCAAGAGGCTTTTTAGTTCCTCTTCACTTTCTTCCATAAGGGTGGTGTCATCTGCATATCTGAGGTTATAGATATTTCTCCTGGCAATCTTGATTCCAGCTTGTGCTTCTTCCAGCCCAGCGTTTCTCATGATATACTCTGCATATAAGTTAAATAAGCAGGCTGACAATATACAGCCTTGAATTTTGGCTTACTGTTAGAAATTCTCAGCCTTCCCTGGTGGCTCAATGGTAAAGAATCCGCCTGCCAAGCAGGAGATATAGATTTGGTCCCTGGGTCAGGAAGATTCCCCTGGAGGAGGAAATGGCAACCCACCCCAGTATCCTTGCCTGGAGAACCCCATGGATAGAGGAGTCTGGCGGGCTATAGTCCATGTGGTTGCAAAGAGTCAGACACAATTCAGCAACTAAACAACAACGTTAGAAATTTTTAGGGGACAGTTCTTTCCAGCTCCATTCAGAGTCAAGGTGGAGACAGAACATTCCCTTCTGCACCCCTCTCTTATTCTGCAGTTCAGTTTTTAGGGGTTGCCTTTTGGTGATCTGGGCTTTATGTGAGAGTGTCCCAGTCATCACCCTTCCTGTCCCTGGTGTCTGCATGACCCCTTATAATCTGAACTTGATGCTGGGAAAGGTTGAAGACAGGAGGGGAAGGGGGCGACAGGGGATGAGATGGTTGGCTGGTATCACCGACTCAGTGGACATGAATTTGAGCAAGCTCCAGGAGCTAGTGAAGGACAGGGAAGTCTGTCATGCTTCAGTCCATGGTCCCTAAAAAGTTGGACATGGACACGATTGAATGACTAAACATCAACAAGGCCACCAACATGGACCTGTGACCCCACAGGCAACCGCTGCCTCCACTTCAGTTCTCCTTCCTGGACTCCTGCTCTCTCAAGGCTTCGGATCTCCCAGGAATCTCTTGCTCTGATGAATGTTCAGCTGTGCTTCACAAACATTATTTTAATTAATATCATTTCCAGCAATGTAAGTGGTCTACTTAGGAGAGCTGTCACCATATTGTCAGGAACACTGATAGGCAACTACTTCCAATTTCCACTTTCTCATCTCTCAGTGGAGAAGCCAACAGAACTGGAACTCAATTTATTTTTTATAATGAATGGATCAGTGATTTTTAGATTATTCTCAGCAGTCTTAGTGTTATAGTATCATTATGCTACTGTGCAGTTTGAGGATAGATTAATGAAATATTCCTGATTAGACCAGGTTGGTTACTCACATGAATCTGTTTCCTAGGACCTTTTTAAAAAGGAGCTGTATGGGATTCATGGACCTACTTATTCTTTGAAGTTTTGAGTTTCCCTGTGTGATTCAGAAGACCTACAGCAAGTTGAAATGTGTTATTCTGCTGAGGCATCGATATAAACCAGCTATGCAGTGAGGCTCATATTGGAAACAAATCATTTGGCCTCATGGATGTGCTGAGCTCACAACCAGTATCATCATCCCAGGGCAGTGTGTTGATCTCCTCTCCTTGACTTACACTATAAAGTAAGTCTTTTGAAATTATAGAAAAACAGAAAGTCACTTTCTTGGTGTTAAAAATGGTCACCAAGTAAAAGCCAGACATTTTTTAAAAGTCAAAGAGGCATTTAGATTGTGGTGCACACGGACATGCAGGAAATGCAACTCCCAGTGGACCTGTGGTTCAGGAAGACGCCAGGAGCCTGAAGAAATTTTCCACATTCTTGAAATGGGGAATTCTGGAAGAATCAAGAGTGTCATCCCATTAGGATTTCAAGTGCCTACTATGGACTAATAAATAGCTTTGTGAAAAATAAAGTTAGGCGAAACACTAAATTAAAAAGAGTCTAAATTAAAAAGAGTCTGCAAACTTTGCCAGTTTCTTATAGTACTCTCACCATATGATCTGGCAATCAAGAGCCATAGTATTTACCCAAAGCAGTTGAAAAAACATATCTATGCAAAAACCCTGCACAAGGATGTTTACAACAGTTCTATTCATAATTGCCCAAACTTGGAAGCATCGAAGATGTCCTTCAGTAGGTGAACAGATAAACAAACGGGTACATCCAGGCAGCCGAATATTACTCAGCAATAAAAACAAATGAGCTGTCAAGCCATGAAAAGACAAGAGAAATCTTAAATGTATATTATTAAATGAAAGAAACTAATCTGAAAGGACTAACACCATACGATTCCAACTGTATGGTATGGTAGAAAAGGAAAAACTGTGGAGACAGTAAAAAGGGATACCAGGGCTTAGGGGGAGGGTAGTATAAACAAGCAAAGCACAGAGAAATTTTAGCACAGTGAAACTATTCTCTATATAATGGGCAGTAATACTGTTTTGGTGGATATGTGTCATGAATTCGTTGAAACCAATAGACTATACTAATACAACACCAAAACCAAACCTTATGTAAAGTACGGACTTCCAGTGATGATATGTCAGTGTCTGCTCATTGACGGTAATAAATGCAGAAATCTGGTGGGGGATGTTGGCCATTGGAGAGACTATGCCTGTGTGGGGACAGGGGTTTAAAGCAACTGTTTTAACCTTCTGCTTCATTTTTCATTGACCCTAAAACTGTTCAAAAAATAAAGTTAATGCTTTTGAACTGTAGTGATGAAGAAGGCTCTTCCACTCCAGTATTCTTGGTCTTCCCTTGTGGCTCAGCTGGTAAAGAATCTGCCTGCAATGTGGGAGACCTGGGTTTGATCCCTGGGTTGGGAAGATCCCCTGGAGAAGGGAAAGACTACCCACTCCAATATTCTGGCCTGGAGAATTCCATGGACTGTATAGTCTGTGGGGTTGAAAAGAATCAGACATGACTGAGTGACTATCAGTTTCACTTGAGAGTCCCTCGGACTGCAAGAAGATCCAACCAGTCAATCCTAAAAGAAATCAGTCCTAAATATTCATTGGCAAGACTGATGCTGAACCTGAAACTCCAATACTTTGGCCACCTGATGCGGAGAACTGACTCATTGGGAAAGACCCTAATGCTGGGAAAGATTGAATGCAGGAGGAGAAGGGGATGACAGAGGATGAGATGGTTGTATGGCATCACCAACTTGATGGACATGAGTTTGGGTAAGCTCCAGGAGTTGGTGATAGACAGGGAAGCCTGGCATGCTACAGTCCATGGGGTCACAAAGAGTAGAACACAACTGATGGACTGAACCGAACTGAATTTAAAAAAGAAAAAAAGAACCTGCAAAATGCCATGAGTTTGTACCCCAGCTGCTTCTTCAGAGTAGCTGTTACCTCCTGCCAAAAATTACCCACCTGAAGTCACCTACGGGGTCTAGGCCAAAGTGACTGCACCTCCCTGGGTGTGTCTGCCTGGCTGAGAGAGTGAGTGTGGGCCCTGCAATGCAGGCCAGAGCAACTGCATCTTGGGGCTTGGAGCTTCCCCCAGGGGCCTGGGACATCCCCCGGGCAGAGGGGTGAGATAGAGCCAGAAAGGGATTTAGGCCCTCTGGCATTTCCTGCCTTCCCAAGTGTCCCAGGGGCAGTTTTCTGGGAAGATTGGTGTGCTGAGCAAAAACCCACACCTCTGGGAGCATCACCGTGAGATGAGAGAGGCTAGAAGGGCAGTTAAAAGGTTCCACGCCTCTGGCAGGTCTTGGTTCCTAGCAGAAAGCAGGACGAGCACGTGAAGACACCCCAGCACACACACGGGCACATGCACAGACTTCGGCAGATTGACGGACTTACGCAGATCCACGTCCACGGCACACACCTGCACTGGAGTCTACAGTCACCACACAGAGACACACAGATCGTCCAGGCAGCTTGCCATTCTGGAGAACAAGCAGTGGCTCTTGAAGAACATGCTCTCTTTACCACCTGGGGAGTGAATTGTGCTAACACGTGCCCCCTGGGAATGCAGCAGCCTTCCAGAACAGTCAGCTCTCCTTCCTCTGTCTCTCAGCTGTGTGAGCTAGGCCAACACCTGGAACTCCCGCGAAGTTTCCGGTGGATGCACACGTGTGTTCATCTTGGTCTGTCTGGCAGGGGGCACTTTCCGCCTCTTGCAAATTCAATGCCCAAGGCAGGGCTGTAATTCAGGGTTGTCAGTGGATGACACTCAAGTCCACCCACGTGACATTGGAGGTCCTTGGTGGCAAGAACATGCGGCCTGCAGCTGCCTGAGAAGATCAATAGCAGGAGACCCCGAGGGATGGAATCACATGGGGTCAGAGGAACGTTTGTTTCTCTCCCTCGGGCCCAGCAGCAATGCCTTCCTGTCTTGGAGCCTGACTCGGAGTTGCACAAGCTGCCTGGAGAAACCGGGGGTAGGAAGGCGTTTTTCAGGAGTCTGGGACACTTCTGCCTTGAGGCCGCACATGGAAGAGGATCTTCTAAGTGGAAACAGGCCCATGAGCTCATTGGCAGATGGGATCCAACTGGATGTGGAAAAAAGCTCAACAGAGGGCTCAAATCTAACAAAACAAAATCAAGTGAAACAACACCATTTGAGTGTAACAAAGACTTAAAACGATGTTAGAAAGATGTCTGGTACTAATAGATATTTTGAAAAAGTTAGTTTAAAAATCCTTCTGTTGAGTTGAAAAGCAGGAAGGCTTTCAGTACTTCCATTCTTTTAAAACCCTTTACTTTTCAACATAATAGATTTGTTTTCTTTTAAAAATCGTTTTATTGAACTCTTTTGCAACTGTGGTAGACAGAATAATGGTTCAAAAAGATGCTCACATCTTAATCCATGGAACCTGTGCATACATTTCCTTAATGGCCCAAGGGGCTGTATACCTGTGATCAAGTTAAGGATTTTGAGATGAAGATATTATTCTGGATTAGCTGAGTGGATCTAGTGTACTTACAACAGTAGTTTGCAGTTTTACAGAGGGAGATGGGAGAGTCAGGGTTTGAAAAGGAGATGTGAGAATGGAAACAAAAGTTGAGTGATGTCCTTTGAAGGTAGAGGAAGGGGCTACAGCCCAAGGAATCTAGGTGGACTCTAGAAGCTGGAAAAGGTAAGGAAATGTGTTTCCTTCTGCAGCCTCCAGAAGGAAGGAAGCCTTGCCTCAATTTTAGGATTTCTCAACTCTAAGATAATAACTTCATTCTCAGCCACTAAGTCTGTGTTAAGAAATTAACACAAGATGTTGTGATTGGTCAGATCCTGCATGCTAGCTTGGAGGAGAACTGACTTATTGACAAATAACTTACTGCTCCATCTGGACCTTCATACAGTTTCCTTGGCTGCATTCCTTTGTTTGGGTGAACTTATGTATGAATTGTTCACATACTTTTCAGTATGCTAAATGAAAAATCAGTGTTAAGAAGTTTAAATCTCTGTGCCTGATTCATGTTGAGGTTTGACAGAAAACAAAATTCTGTAAAGCAATCATCCTTCAACTAAAAAGTAAATAAAAAAATTTTTTTTAATTTACATCTATTTGTATCTGATTACAGGGATCTTTGTTGGGGATTATCCTCTTGTATTAGTTGTCTAAGACTGCCAAAACAAAGTACCACAGACTGAGGGACTTAAACAACAGCAATGTATTTTCTCACGAAGCATGACAAAGCGTGGTCCACTGGAGAAGGGAATAGCAAACCAGGGCTTCAGCATATGAGTTTGCTGGAGGGCCATATTTCATCCCATAACATCTATACTGGGTACATGTGGGACAGGGTCTGTGCCAGTCAAGTAGAATAACATGTGCACACTACTTGAATGACATGTCCAGACTTCTGTCTATAATTCCATGCTTCGTTCCACTTTTGATACACCTGAATGTACCACACTGTGAGTGTAGTTGGAACTGTATCACCTTGCCACCTTCTGACACACAAGAAAATGTGTTCTAGACATGATTACATGAAGACAGGGACAGGCCAGCTCTGGACTGGCAAAAACTATCTCAGAAAAATCTCATGAGATTGGAAAATGGGGGAGCCAAGGGGGAAGAGGGAAATAAATGCAATTAGATCCCTACCTCAGACCATATACGCATACACCAGACAGATTATAAATCTACATGTGAAAAATTATTAAAAAATAGGACAACATCTACATGATCTTAAGAGTAGAGAAAACCTTTAAAAAAAATAATTTATAAATCCCCAAACAATAAAGAAAAAGATATGTTCAAATGCTTCAAATTTTAAAACTCTGTAGAGAAGAACCTATAAACATGATTGACAAAAGATTAAAAATGTACTAGGAGACGTTTAATAGACTAGGAACTAGTAAAACACATAATAAGGAAAACAAAAGTAGGAAAACAAATGAATTGTCCAAAGAGGAAATGTGAATGGTCAACAAATAAAAAACAAACAAACAAAAGGTGCTCAAACACAGAGAAGGCCAATAAAAAGAACAATGAGAAACCATTGTATTTGTAAAATTAAGTAATCAGTCTGTCTCAACTGTTGGCAAGTTTATAGGGGAAATGGTAAATTGTTGCTGAAAATGTGAATCGGTAAAGACATTTTGGAGGGAAGTTTGGTGCATTAGGAAAATCTGCTTTCCCTGTGGCCTAGAAATTATGCTCTGGGATGCACAATAGACAATCTTCTGAGTGGTTCGTTAACACCCTATATGCAGTGGTGTCTGTTACGCAGTGATCCTGAACTTTTTTGCCAACAGGGGCTGGTTTCATGGAAGACAGTTTTTCCATGGGCAAGGGTGAGGTGGTTTCGGGATAATTCAATAACATGACATTTATTGTGCACTTTATTTCTATTATTATTACCTCAGCTCCACCTCAGATGATTAGGCATTAGATCCCAGAGATTGGGGTCCCTGTGTTACAGCATTGTTTGAAACAGCAGAAAAAAGGGAAATGATGGAAACACCCCTCAATATAGGAATAAACAAATAGAATGTGATATTTTCCCACAATGAAATACAATAAAGCAATTAAAAATAATAAAGCTGATATATATCATTATTAAAAGATATTAAAAACATAAGGTAGAGTATAAAAAACAAGATGCAGATTGATGGGATATATGAAGATGATAATGTTTAAAAAATAAAAATGGGAGATATTCCCCTGGTGACCTAGTGGTTAGGATTTAGAGCTTTTACTGCTAGGCCTGGGTTCAGTTCCTGGTCAGGGAACTAAGATCCCATGGGTCACTGCAAAAAAAACCCAAAAAACACCCATATACAGTGTGTGTGGGGGGTGTGGGGGGTGTGGGGGGGGTGGGGGGGTGGGACTCGGACATTTTAATGGATGAACATCTACCTAGAAAATTTTTTTAACAAAAGGGAATGATACATGATCACTTTAGTCTCTAGGGGGATATGAGGAGGAGTGGGTGGAGTTGCTGGTTTAGGGGACACTAGCTAACATTCGTCCTTGAATCCCCCCTCCCTGTTTTCTGCCTTCCCTCCTTCCTTCCTTTCTTCATTCTTTTTTTTCTCTAAAAGTTGACAAGAAATAAATATGACAAAGGCACTCCCCTGATGACTCAGTGGGTAAAGAATCCACCTGCAATGCAGGAGGCACAGGAGACTCAGGTTTGATCCCTGGGTTGGGTTCGATCCTGGGTTGGGAAGATCCCCTGGAGGAGGAAATGGCAACGCATTCCAGTATTCTTGCCTGAAAAGTCACATGGACAGAGAAGCCTGGCGGGCCCCAGCCCATGGGATCACAGAGTCAGACATGACTGAGCAACTAAGCATGCATGCAGACATGACAAAAAGTTAACATTTGTTAACTCTAAATTGCGGTTTTATGGAAATTTAAGTTATTCCATTATTTTATGTAATTTTTATTTTTTATTGTAGTATAATTTATTAACAATGTTGTATTAGTTTCAGTTGTGCAGCAAAGTGATTCAGTTATACATATTCTTGGATCTGTTCCTTGTTGGGGTCCTTTAATGGACCGGAACCTTGTGGTGCGGAGTCGACGATAAGAAAGTGAAAGAGAGAAAGAGAGAGAGAGAAAGAGAGAGAGAGAGAGACAAAAAAGACCCGGGGACCTAAGCTCTGATGGAGCAAAGGTGCTTTAATGATTTTTCTATGAGTATATATAGGCTGCAGTACAAGAAACTTCTTTCGGGAATGATAGAGATCAGAAAACCAAATGTACAGCAACCGTTACCAAGGGAACAAGGGGTAACGTTAGTCACAAGGTCAGGAGACAATCTATATCTCAAGTAAGGGGAAGGAGATTAAGCTGTTTTGTCCTAAGGAGAATGTTTACTAAAGGAGACTCATGCTTGCCTCACACAATGACCTCAGTCCCTGGGAGCAGCGTGCTGTTCCGCTTGAAGAGGGACAAAGGACTCATGAGAGACAGCACGTAGGAATCCTCCCGTCAAACATTCCCTGACAGTTCCTCTCCAAATTCTTTTACCAATTAGGTTGCTACATAATATTGAGGAGAGCTCCTTGTACTATAAGATAGATTCTTGTTGGTTATCCATTTTGAATATGGCAGTGTGTTTAACTTTGAAATCTCCAAAAGCAGAAACCAAACCAAACAAAAACACTCCTAAATAGTATACAAATAAATAAAATAATAAACTATTAAAACTCTGGTAAGGGAAGTAAGGCTTCCCTGGTGGCTCAGCAGTGAAGAATTCACCCACCAATGTAGGAGATGCATGTTGGATCCCTGGGTCAGGAAGATCCCCTGGAGGAGGGCATGGCAACCCACTCTGGTATTCTTGCCCGGAGAATCCCATGGACAGAGGAGCCTGGCGGGCTGCAGCCCAGGGGATGAAGAGTTGGACACGGCTGAAGGACTGAGCACCCAAGGGAAGTAAAGGAAAGAACATGTGATGCTGAGTATGCTGTGTTCCAGGGAATGGAGCGACTCCTCACAGTTGGGAGTTCCCACTGGCTTTTCAGTTGGAAAGTACCATGTAGACATTTGGAGCTGAGCCCCTATCTTACTTCCCTGGTGAATGACCTCCAGTCTCTTGAAACACTGTGGTAGGGGAGTCTTCTTCCAGTGCCGGAAACTGGCTGCAGTGTTCTGAAGCAGGTGGTTCCATTTTTCAGTAGCTTAAACGATTAAGGGAAATTCTTATTTCTGAAAAGAATTCTATTCCTGTAGACTCTGTTCTTTGGTTTCATTTCTCTTCTTCTTTTTTTCCTGGAGCAGCAGAGATTAAATCCAGTGCCCCTTTAATAGGAAAGTCTTTCAAAATGTGAAGACAGCGATCCTGCATTTATAAGTTTTTACATCTAATCATCTAAAGGGCTTTTAACACAAATACAAACATGCAAGCAACACATGGCGACATCACAGTAAAATACAAATTGACTGTGAAATTGAACTTTAAAAATTCTCCTTAAGAACATGGAAGAAACTAACTTGAGAAGACAGAAATCTCAGCTCATCTCGGGGAATGAATTTTTCTCTGGTCTTACAGGCAAAGGAGTCTCCCTCTCAGGAGGGAGAAGTACATAATTGATGAGCAATCCTTATCAGACTTGAAAGGGCAAAGATATAAAGGGGAACTGGATGATTCGTTAGGAACTGATACTTCAACAGACATAAGTGGAAGTTTATTATCTCCTTATTAATGACATTGTATATTTGATGAGAATAGCAATGCCTTGCAAACTTCAGTGCCCATGTGAGCTAAGAAAGGGATCTAAATGCTTACTTAAGAAAGTTTATCTTAAAGGCAAAGGCCTCGGAAGATATGTCCCCCACTGCTGCTGCTGCTGCTAAGTCACTTTAGTCGTGTCCGACTCTGTGCGACCCCATATATGGCAGCCCACCAGGCTCCCCCCTTCCCTGGGATTCTCCAGGCAAGAACACTGGAGTGGGTTGCCATTTCCTTCTCCAATGCATGAAAGTGAGAAATGAAAGTGAAGTCGCTCAGTCGTGTCCAACTCCTAGTGACCCCATGGACTGCAGCCTACCAGGCACCTCCATCCATGGAATTTTCCAGGCAAGAGTACTGGAGTGGGGTGCCATTGCCTTCTCCGTTGTCCCCCACTAGATTGATATTTATTGCTTGGTTTCTTTCTGAAAAGTCTTTGAAAAGTGACCAATGGACAAGAGAGCCTGGTGGCATTCAGCTGGAGAGTTTATTGGTTGACATTGTTCAAGTTACCTGTGATGCTGTATGTCACTGTGGGTAAGAGGAAGAGGGGAGGAAAGAGTCTGAAACTTAAATTCCCACTGTTAGTAGTGGAACAAGGTTTCCAACACAAGTTCTTCCTGGAAAATAACTGTCCCTCATTTTGTTTACTTTTGTTTCAAGCCTCACCATCTCAAAGAGACTGTAAAACCACAATAGCAATAACACAAATATTTAACAACTGGTTTCAACAAATCAAAATGGACTATGGTTGCTATGCCCTCTGGGGATATCCTGGTGGGATACCTGCCCTGTCCTCAGCTCCGGTCAGACCCCAGGAAACCCTTCTGAAGGTGAAACAGAGCAAGTGAAGCTGTCTCTGTCTTTGATAAAGCGGCTTTATGGCACTCCCTGAAGTTACAGTCTATGTGTTAAAAAGCTTCTTTGTAAAGCCTCTCTTTAGCAATCACTTTCATCTGCAGAAGGAAATAAAGGAGAAAGGATATGGGGAAGAGGGACACTTCAATTTATAGTATCTCTATTTTGGGTTGACTGACAAAGCTCATTCCTTCTCAAAGGTCTCCGGGTGGCCAGAATTAAGAGAAGGGACATAGCATCCTTTCTAATGCTCTCCTCAGTCTTCTACCCCCATGGTTTCACCTTTGGAGAAATTTCTTCTCAAAACCCCATCCTCACGCTCCGCTTGCTGCCATCTTAGCTTCCAAGTCATTTCTGATGCGACTCCTAGCATGTTGCTTTCCTTTCCTCCTTACCCAGTTCCATCGGCCCCTCCTTCCCATGGTGAGTCCATTTCCTAGTCCTGACATCTCTCCAGGGGATAAATAAATCTGTAGGTGCTGGTTCCGACACATCATCCCTTAATCCGGGGGCGTCATGACCACCTAGGATGGAAAAGTAATTTCACAACGTTTCCCTCACTCGTCCCCTGCCCCCTCCTAATTGCTAATGTTTATTTTTGACTCTAGACAATTAAAATCAGTTTTGTTTGGAGGATTTCACAACACTCCTTGACATTTTTGGAGATGCAGTGGAGAAAAACTGAAGATAGAATGAAAACCTAAGGTCTGTGCAGCATCTCCCAAGTTTGTGGGGCTTTTCCTCTTAGTTGTGCAAACCCAGTCCAGTGGGATAGAGACATGACTGCCGCAGGAAATGCATTTTTCTGTTAGCCAAGAAGCAGTGGTGTTGAATGGCTTGAGAGACCACAAAATTACATTCCTCCACTCAGCACTGGGAACAAATGTAATAGGAAAGTATATTACCAATTCGCATCACCTGGGTCCACTATAGTCGGAGGTAAAGAGGTTAATCCAACCCACTCACTTATTTGCACTGGATTAATTTGCTCTGAGTGTGTTTTTGAGTCTTTGTGCTATCTTTTGATTCAACCACATAACTGATGAAATTAAGCACTGGAGGTTGCCTGGCTTCTTAGTTTTGAGGCCGCTACCCCTAGAACTTGCATTGTTCAGATTAAGAAAGAGATTAAATTAATGAGGAAAATTCTGAACTGAGTTTGCCGTGGACATAACATTTAGTGTCAGCCCAACGCTAGCCCCAGTATTTTAGATGCATGAAGACTGGCTGGTTTCTCAAGAAGTTCCATGGGCTGGTGCCCACTTAAGAAGTCTGCTCTCCAAAGCTCAAACCTCAGTAATTGTAAAAACTTATTGGAAATGCTTGCAATATTTTCAAGTTGAAAATACGCCCATATATTTTAAACAATCCCAAAGGGATCAAGAATGGGGGAATGGCAGGGCTGGGTAAGAAGCAGCCTCGTGCTGAAGGCCCAGGAGGGAGAGTGCCAATGTCAAATTATTGGATGAGATTTCTGAGCAAGAATCAAATATTTTAGTCCTCCGGCATTTGTGGAAATTATTTTAGCAGGGAACAGCAATGGCACTAAGACAATGATTTGTTTTCTCAAAACCCAAATTAAGAAATTGTATGGCTCTGTGTTTACCCTCTAACTAAGAATTTAACCTTTTCTTTCAAACACTGTGCCTGAATTATGAAAGCCCAAGAGTCAGAGCTCTATATTTTTAAATGGCAGGGGGTCTTAAAGACCCCCCAAAATTGCTTGGTAATAGATCAGGGATCTCCAACCTTAAATGACTTCCAAATATATAAATTGCAAGCCAGAAGGAGGCACTAAGGAGAAGAACAGAAAGGTTTGTTTGGAGAGCACCACAAATAATTATAAGTTATGGGAACAGAGAAGAAAATAAAACATGCTGATTAGAAACATCAGGATGAATTGGCATTGATTTTGCTGTATGATAGAAAATCGGTTTCAATTTTTTTTCCAACAGATGCATAGCATGGTGAGTGAGGAATTAAATTTTATTCCAGGTTCAAATTTAAGTTTGGAAATGAAATTTGGGAAGGTAAGCCTCATTTCACAGAAACTAAGCAATTTTCTGAATAAGTTGCTTGGATACCTTACATAAGGCATCCAAGAGACAGCTGATTTGATTATCCAGTATCTGTAGGCTCAGAGAAGTTATTCTCTTGCTTTTGAGTTTCAGTGCATGTTTAGTCCTTTTTATTCATTTAGTGATGCTTTCTAATATTCTTTTCTGTGAACCTTGGCTTGCTCTGGTTCTGTCTTCTCATCTGTTAGAAAACCAGAAGTGGCAATAAAACCCTTGCTTGCTATAAGGCTGCAGAACGTGTCAAAGCGTACATTCTGTTCAGGCAAATTGCTGCTGTTAATTTCTCTTTCATTGTTGTTGTCTAGTTGCTAAGTCGTGTCTGACTATTTGCAACTCCATGGACTGCAGCACACCAGGCTCCTCTGTCCTTTATTACCTCCCGAAGTATGCTCAGATTCATGCCCATTGAGTTGGTGATGCCATCCAACCATCTAATCCTCTACCACCCCCTTCTCCTTTTGCCTTCAATCTTTCCCAACATCAGGGTCTTTTCCAGCAAGTCAGCTCTTTGCATCAGGTAGTCAAAGTATTGAACTTTGGTTTCAGCATCAGTCCTTCCAATGAATATTCAGGGTTGATTTCCTTTAGGATGGGCTAGTTTAATCTCCTTGCTGTCCAAGAGACTCTCTAGAGTCTTCTCCAGAATTCCTTAAAAAACTAGAAATAGAACTGCCATACGACTCAGCAATCCCACTGCTGGGCATACAGACCGAGGAAACCAGAATTGAAAGAGACATGTGTACCCCAATTTTCATTGCAGCACTGTTTACAATAGCTAGGACATGGAAGCATCCTAGATGTCCATTGGCAGATGAATGGATAAGAAAGTCATGGTACATAACACAATGGAACATTACTCAGCTATTAAAAAGAATGCATTTGAATCAGTTCTAATGAGGTGGATGAAACTGGAGCCTATTATACAGAGTGAAGTAAGTCAGAAAGAAAAACACCAATACAGTATACTAACGCATATATATGGAATTCAGAAAGATGGTAGTGATGACCCTATATGTGAAACAGCAAAAGAGACATAAATGTAAAGAACAGACTTTTGGACTCTGTCGAAGAAGGCGAGGGTAGGATGATTTGAGAGAATAGCATTGAAACATGTATATTACCAGATGTGAAGCAGATCGTCAGTCCAGGTTCGATGCATGAGACAGGGCGCTCAGGGCTGGTGCACTGGGATGACCCTGAGGGATGGGATGGGAGGGAGGTGGGAGGGGGTTCAGGATAGGGGACACATGTACACCCATGGCTGATTCATGTCAATGTATGACAAAAACCACTACAATATTATAAAGTAATTAGCGTCCAATTAAAATAAATTAATTAAAAAAAATCTTCTTCAGGACCTCAATTAGAAAGCATCAGTTCTTCATTGTTCAGCCTTCTTTATGGTCCAACTCATCACATCCGTACATGGCTACTGGAAAAACCATAGCTTTGACTATACAACCTTTGTTGTTCATTTCCCTTTAGGTCCTTAATAATTGGAGTAAATACAAAGGTCACATGAATATTTTATTTCTCCTTTTTAGTGAAGTGTTGATTAGCATCATCAATTCTGTGTCTTAAAGTATCTGTTTCTGAAAGTAACTTGGGGGCTAACTTTCTTCTCAGAGGTACAGGTCCTGTGATGTCATGACTGGGTAGACCCGTCACTTGGCCAGCCAGGGCCGCAAACATGTTCCTGGCCTTTGGCAGAACTGGCAGATGGGCACGGCCTCTGGGTTCAGTCATGGCTGTTCCCTCTGGCCTCCTGAGAACATCTGTGTGTCCCAAGAGCATCTGTCCTAACCCCGGGCTCCACTGGCCTCCCCTGGAACCATACCACTTAAAGGCTGCTCAGACCTCACCCAGTTGGCCTCCCTCTGCCCTAATCTTCAGCATAGGGTGATGTTAAGTGTTCCCGTGTCCCCGCTCCCAAGCCTCAGAAGATCCCCGCTCATGGGTATCTGTTTGCAAGGTGGTCTTGGGAATTTCTGCAGGGCTGGTGATGAAGTCCAGGGAGCACCAGCCCTCTGCCCTGTTCCTACCCTGGGGCTCCTCTGAGCCCCCATGCCCTCGCCACAACCCATCTCATTTGTACCACGGACACGGGTCCTAAGAGGAGACAGGACAACCCACAAGAAGACAAGCACCATGAAGACTCATGCCTGGGCTTACCAATGCCCACTGGCCTGAAAGTGCCTGAACCATGCCTGAAACACCCTCTGCGCTCAGCAAAATGTTGTTTCACATGAGATGAGCCTTCCTTCCTTCCTTTTTCCTCCTCCCTTCCTTCCCCTTGGAAAAGAAGATGTGGCCTCTCTTCCAGTAAAGGAGGATCTCACCTGCTGTGCCAGTGTCTCCTCTAGAATCCTAGTCCTTCTTTGGTTTCCTTCCTAGAATCATCAATGTCAACTTCCTCTTAGTCTCAGCATTATCCCTCTTCCAATGACATTCTTTTGATACTTTTCCCCTTTCCCCCCATTCCATACTCAAGGTTGACAACTTGTTCTTACCAGGGTAAATAAAAATGCTACCACTCAGAGAAGGAACAGGCACTCTCATAAGGAGCTAAGAGGACACTATAGGGACATTGGACAGTGACTTTGAAGTGTTCAGAAATAGTTGTCAGCATTAAAATACAAATAAGACATTTCAGCTACCTTACCCTGGTAGCTCACACAGTAAAGCATCTGCCTACAATGTGGGAGACCCGGGTTCGATCCCTGGGTCAGGAAGATACCCTGGAGAAGGAAATGGCAACCCACTCCAGTACTCTTGCCTGGAAAATCCCATGGACTGAAAAGCCTGGTAGGCTATAGTCCATGGGGTTGCAGAGTTGGACACAGCAGAACAACTTCACTTTCACTTTCAAGATATTTCAGCTAAGAATCAGATTTTTGCAGACTGCGTATGTGCTAAACTACTTCAGTTGTACCTGACTCTTTGTGATGCTATGGACCATAGCCCGTTAGGCTCCTCTGTCCATGGGCTTCTCCAGGCAAGAATACTGGAGTGGGTTGCCATGCCCTCCTCCAGGGGAATCTTCCTGACCCAGGGATTGAACCCACGTCTCTTATGCCTCCTGCGCTGGGTTCTTTACCACTAGCGCCACCTGGGAAGCCCTTTCACAGGTTACTCCTGAAATATTAGATCTGATCATGCCAGGCCTATATGTCCATGTCTCAACTGTCCCTTTCCAGAAGGTCTTACACCAAAACGGATGCCACGCGTGTCATACCCTGCACGTTCTCCTGCAACGTGGCCTTGCCACTCTGCCACCAGGAGATGGGGTCTGATTCCTCTCGCCTTGAGTCTGGAGAGAACCTTGTCCTCGGTCACTTGCTTGCAACCAATAGCATACAGAGCGAGGAGGTGCTGCGTGACTTCTGAGGCCAGGAATGCCCACAGTTTGCCAGAGAGAGGATCTGCTTCCATAGCGGCCATGTGTACATGTGTACAGAGATATCATCAGTCACATAATCCTCGTGGGAAGACACCCTCTCTGGTCCCTGTTTGTGGTGGTGTTGCTGTTCAGTCACTAAGTCACGTCCAGCTCTTTGTGACCCCATGGGCTGCAGCACACCGGGCCTCTCTGTCCCTTACCATCTCCTGGAGTTCGCCCAAGTTCATGTCCATTGGGTCAGTGCTCCCACCCAATCATGTGCTCCGCCACTCTCTTCTCCTTTTGCCTTCAATCCTTTCCCAGCCTCAGGGTCTTTTCCAATGAGTTGGTTGTTTGCATTCATTTCAGCATCAGTCCTTCCAGTGAGTATTCAGGGTTGATTTCCTTTAGGACTGACTAGTTTGATCTCCTTGCAGCCCAAGGGACTCTCAAGAGTCTTCTCCAGCACCACAGTTTGTAAGCATCAATTATTTGCTGTTCAACCTTCTTTATGGTCCAACTCTCACATTCACACATGACTACTGGAAAAACCACAGCTTTGACTAGCTAAGAGTTTTTCTGCTGAACTTGGATGTGGGCTGTTGGCCTTACAGGTGGAGAGAGGGAAAGACTGAGCTATTGACCCCTCTTCATTCTGTCCTTCTATCTCCCAAATCTCACCTTTCCCCACAAAACCACCACAACCGTCTCAACAAAACCCACCTAGGCTTCCCCACCATCCATGGAAACCACACTCTGAAAGGCAGAACCGGGCAAAGACAAGAGACCCTTTGTTGATGAAGTATTTACTGCCATATTTTTGAGAGATTAACAGGCATCAGGATATGAAGAGGGGCTAGATGCAAATACCCTCCATAACAATGTATTTAAAAACCTGATTATGAGCATAAGTCACATTGACTACAGAAAACTCAGAAACACAAAGAAGAAAATTAAAATTACCTCTCTCATCACACCTAGATATAAATATCTTATAGATATTTAGGCTACATCCTTCTGCTTTATTTTGTATTCCTATAAATGGAACAATAATGTTCCAAAGTTCAGATTTTGTTGTAATCCCATGTCCTGAATGTTGTACACATTTTCCCATGTTACTAAATATTCATGTGCAGTGTGATTTTATATATACTTTTATGTACAGTATTCTATTTATGAAGTATCATAATTTATGTAATCATCTCTTATTATTTGATATTAGGTTATTTCCAGTTTTCTCTTATTATCCATAACATGGCAGTGAACATCCATCTTTGTCTACCTATCTTTTCACTTGTCCATGATTGTTTCCTGGGTAAATGTCTAGAAATGGGATCACTGAGCTCACTTGAAAAATACCATATTTTCAAGGCTTCTGCTATCCTCTAGAATCATGTTCTTACCAACAGGAGTGTCCATTTCATCAGATCTATGCCATATAGAAAATATCTTCTTATGCTTTGGCAAATCAACAGTTCTAGTACTTTGGATTCAACAATAATTTGCCAATGGACAATGATAAAGCACAGAGAATGGAGCAGAAGAAATCTCTGAGAATGCAGAATGTCTCCTTTACAGAAGAGGAAAGTGGGACCCAGAAAATGAAGTGCTTTGCCCAAAGTTATACAGATAACCTATGGGTCCCTCATTGGCACTGGTCATTGCGGCACAGTGACCAATTCTGGTTGCCATGTTGGATCGGTGAGCTAATGATTAATCTAGGCTTTCGTGACCTCCCTTTGCCCCTTCCATCTTAAAGAATTGCATTTAGGCAGCTGCCCAGTGCTCTCTTCGGCAGCACACATACTAAAAACGGGCAGCTGCCCATACTGGTCTTGAAGGGTCATGATGGCTAGAAGTTCTCCTGGACCCCCAAACAGTGCCAAATCCTCTCCATGTTTGCTTTTCAGTATATATTCTGTGTCTGGTCAAACTTGCTAACAATGAGCCTTCTTTCAGGTTCAAAGAAGGGCTCTATGGTCTATGAACCAGAGTAGCAATCTTCCTAAAGAAGAGCCCTGACCCACCCCACAAAGAAGAGTCCTGTCCCCCCAAAGAAGAATGCATGCAATGGTATCCACTCCAATTCAAGGTGCAGGACGTGCTGTAGACACAAGCAGCTTGGAAAGTTGAGAGAAGTGCTGTACATGTAGCCTCTGTCCCTTGAAAACTCACTGCCCATTTCTCATAGCTTCCTCATGCAAATCTGGCTCATCCCTGGTTCCTAAGGCTCTAGCGTCTACATTGTAGTCCATGCTTTGTGGACCTTCTTTCTCCTCTGATTACTGTCATACCCATCTCTCTTTCTCTTAGTTTTTGTCCTATCTTCTTGTGTCTATTGCAAAGTCTCTGGTTTTTCCAGTAGTCATGTATGGATGTGAGAGTTGGACTATAAAGAAAGCCAAGCACTGAAGAACTGATGCTTTCAAACTGTGGTGCTGGAGAAGACTCTTGAGAGTCCCTCGGACTGCAAAGAGATCCAACCAGTCCATCCTAAAGGAAATCAGTCCTGAACATTCATTGGAAGGACTGATGCTGAAGCTGAAGCTCTAATACTTTGGCTACCTGATGTGAAGAGCTGACTCATTTGAGAAGACTCTGATGCTGGGAAAGATTGAAGGCAGGAGGAGAAGGGGACGACAGAGGATGAGATGGTTAGATGGCATCACCAACTCGATGGACATACATTTGAGGAAACTCTGGGAGATAGTGGAAGACAGAGGAGCCTGACATGCTACCATCCATGGGGTCACAAAGAGTCAGACATGACTAAGCAACTGAACAGTTTTTTCTTTTAGCCTTAAATATGTGGCAGACATCTCAAATCCTGAACTCAGAAGCATTCATTATTTTTAATTTAAAAGAAAAGCCAAACTGATTTTACCTTCCACTTTAAGATCTTGTTTGCCAGATGGTGGAAAGTGAAATGTCAGTGACCTCAGGGTGGTCTCAAATCCTTACCCACTGCCCCGCTGTCCCCTTGCTCTGGGATCCTTGTTCCTTCTGTGGGGAGGGGGATGGCATCTGGTCATTACTCATCATTTTCCAAGTGCACTGGCGCACCTGTCAGGTCTCTGTCCTCAGCAATGCATGTCACCAGTGTCCTCCTGGGCCCCCCTGAGCTCTTGTCAGAACTGCCTCTCCATTCATCTCACCCTCTCCTTCCTCCCTCCACAGACGACCGTATGTAAAATATATAGGCAATAAGGACCTGTTGTGAGACTCAGGGAGCTCGAACAGAGACTCTGGAACAATCTAGAGGGTGGGAAGGGGTGGGAGGGAGGTGGAAGCGAGGCTCAAGGAGAAGGGGACATTTGTATACCTATGACTAATTCACGCTGATGTATGGCAGAAACCAAAGCAATGTTGTAAAGCAACTATCCTTCAAATCAATTCAGTTCAGTTCAGTTCAGTTCAGTTGCTCAGTCGTGTCTGACTTTTTGTGACTTCATGGACTGCAGCATGCCAGGCTTCCCTGTCCATCACCAACTCCCTGAGTTTACTCAAACTCATGTCCATTGAGTCGGTGACACCTTCCAACCATCTCATCCTCTGTCGTCCCCTTCTCTTCCCGCCTTCAATCTTTCCCAGCATCAGGGTCTTTTCCAATGAGTCAGCTCTTCTCATCAGGTGGCGAAAGTATTGGAGTTTCAGCTTCAGCATCAGTCCTTCCAATGAATATTCAGCACCAATTTCCTCTAGGATGGACTGGTTGGATCTCCTTGCTGTTCAAGGGACTCTCAAGAGTCTTCTCCAACACCACAGTTCAAAAGCATCAATTCTTCGGTGCTTAGCTTTCTTTATAGTCCAACTCTCACATCCATACATGACTACTGGAAAAACCATAGCTTTGACTAGACGGCCCTTTGTGGGCAAAGTAATGTCTCTTTAAAAATAAGTAAATAAATAAAAAATGCTGGCTCTCTGTCCATCACCTCTGTGCTACTCTGGGGCACATGAAAAACATCTGGTTACTCTCAGAACTAACATGGGTGTGGGGAAATTGTGCTGTAGGACTGGACCATCTGCTTGGTGACATGGACCCCATTTCTGCTTCTCCAGTACTCATGCTTGGAATGGAAGTACCCTCCTAGGCTCACCCCTTTTAGGAATCCTCATGGGTAGGACCCTAGAGAAGAACAGTGCCTCACACATGAACTCGTTATGCCTCTGGGACATTGCTGTCATTCCTGTTCCCACCCCATGCCCCACCCCCATCATCACGCATCTCCACTCCCACCTTGCACCTTGGCTGGATCAAATTAAAAATTCCTAACTTTGGAATGCCCTAATTTACAGAATATGAGAAGTAGCTGGTGAACAGGAAAAGGAATGTCTGGAACTAAAAGCATTACTTTTTCTAAAAAAAAATTGAGGTATAGTTGATTTATAAAGTGCTAATTTCTGCAGTAGAGCAAAGTGATTCAGTTATACATATGTGTACACTTAAAAAAATATTCTTTTTCATTATAGTTTATTGCAGGGTATTGAATATAGCTCCCTGTGCTCTACAGTAGGCTTTTGTAGTTTATCCATTCTATATGTAATAGTTTGTATCTGCTAACCCCAAACTCCCAGTCCATACCTTCCTCACTCCTCTCCCCTTGACAACCATAAGTGCATTCTCTGTGTCTGTGAGTCTGTTTCTATTTTGTAGATAGGTTCATTTGTGTTGTATTTTATATTTCACATATAAGTGATATTATATGATATTTATCTTTTTCTTTCTGACTTACTTCACCTAGTATGATAATTTTTAGTTCCATCCATGTTGCTGCAAATAGCATTATTTCCTTCTTTTTTATGACTGAGTAAAGTACTCCATTGTACGTATATACCACATCGTTATCCATTCATCTGTCGATGGACATTTGGGTGACTTCCATATCTTAGCTATTGTGAAGAGTGCTGCTATGAACATAGCGGTGCACATACCTTTTTGGATTATAGTTTTGTCTGGATATATGCACAGGAGTGGGTTTCTAGATCATATGGTAACTCTATTTTTCAGTTTTTTTGGGAACCGCCATACTGTTTTCTATAGTGGCTGCACCAACTTACATTGCCACCAATAGCGTAGGAGTGTTTCTTTTTCTCTACACCCTCTCCAGTATTTGTGATTTGTAGACTTTTTAATGATGACCATTCTAACTGGTGTGAGGTGGTACCTCAATGTACTGTTGGTTTACATTTCCCTAATAACTAGATGTTGAGCATCTTTTCATGTGCCTATTGGCCATCTGTATGTCTTCTTTGGAGAAATGTCTAAAAACACTAGGAATCACATCACATCATATTATTTAATCCATCACACCGTTGTTGTGCCACCCATACATCTATTGTCAACCCTGGATACTCAAATTCCTTCTGAGCTTGTCCCCATTTAGCTCTGGTCTGTGCTCACATCATCTTTCCATAGCTCGGCTCTCAACAGCTACCCCAGATGTGGTGGCACCTCACATGTGTCATGACCAAAACAGAAATCAATATCTACCTCTCTTATTTCATTTACTCCAACAGACTAAGAATACACCCCACTTTTGACTCCCTGTTGCCCTGCCCTTTCCTGCCAGGAACTTCACCTGACCACTCCATCACTCAGTAATGGCATTCTTCTCAAGTCCTAGAGCACTAACTCACTTCTCACTGAGCACGTACTACATGGTATTGCTGTTTTATGAGATCATTGCCATCTCTGGGGTAGAGACTCTGCCTCTTTCACTGCTGTGTCCCCAGGACCTGGTACAATGCTGGGCACACAGTAGGTACTCACCAGACATTTTCTTAATAAACAAATTCTGTTAACAAGTTTTCAGCCTCCTCAGTAGAAGAAGCTGTGTCTTACTCCTCTAGAAAAGTGTGGAGTCTGAAAAGTTCACTGCTTTGAATGATCTTTGCTCATGATGGTGGCTCAGATAATAAAGAATCTGTCTGCAATGTAGGAGACCTAGGTTCGATCCCTGGATTGGGAAGACTCCCTGGAGAAGGGAATGGCTACCCATCCCAGTATTCTTGTCTGGAGAATTCCTTGGACAGAGGAGGCTGACAGGCTATAGTTAGTGTAGTGGTAAAGAATCTGCCTGCTAATGCAGGAGATCAAGGAAACATGAGTTCAATCCCTGGGTCGGGAAGATCCCCTGGAGGAGGAAATGGCAACCCACTCCACTATGCTTGCCTGGAAAATTCAATGGACAGAAGAGCCTGCTGAGCTACAGTCCATGGGGTCGCAAAGAGTCAAACATGACTGAACATGCACACACTACTACTTTGCTCATGATGGTGATGGTGAAATGAGGAAAGGGTAGAGTGCTTATCATAGAATTGAGATTTTTAAAAAATTTTAATTTTAATTGGTGTATAGTTGTTTTACAATATATTATTTTCTGCTCATGCTATGCATGCATGCTAAGTCGCTTTAGCTGTGTCCAACTCTGTGCAACCCTATGGACTGTAGCCTGCCAGTTGTCCAAGGAATTCTCCAGGTGAGAATGCTGGAGTGGGCTGAATTTTCTTCTCCAGGGGATCTTCCCAACCCAGGTATTGAACCTGCTCTTTCTTACATCTGTATTGGCAGACGGGTTCTTTACCCCTAGTGCCACCAGGGAAGCCCTACGTATACATATATCCCCTCTTTTTTGTATTTCTTTCCCATTTAAGTCACCACAGAGCACTGAGTGTGTTCCCTGTGCTATGCAGTAGGTTCTCATTAGTTATTTTATATATAGTAGTATATAAGTGTTTTTAAGTTAGGGAAGTCCTGATAAAACACCCCCATCACTAAATACTCAAGCATACCCTATCTGGGTCTGCTATATTAACTCCTCTCTTAACAAAACTTTGACTTTGTTTATTGGGGTATGTGTAGTGTAACAGAATCATTCCACATGCATCTGAAACCACTCAAATAACGAGCATGCATTGAGTATCTATTATGTGTCTAGCACTGGGCATGGAAAGAGAATGAAAAAGAAATGAAGACTATTTCAAGAAATGTGCTTGTCTCTCAAAGATTTTGCAATCTACTTAGGGAGTCAAGCAAATAACAAGAGGGAAAGAACTTGGTTACAGAGCAGAAACTCAAGAAGAAGGCCTAGCAGCTGAAGAATTAGGAGATAAGAAATTCCTAGAGGGATTAAAGAAAGCCTCACAGACATGGTGGGGCTTAGGTTGGAGCTTATGTCCCTAGGCCCTTGGTAACAGGAGAAGGCCTTTGCAAATATTCAAGAGCTTTGAGCATAAAGAACAATACTATGTGTGGTTAATCAAATGCACAGTTTATTAATCTCATAAGCCTATTAAATACTGTTATTCTTCAAATGCCACTTACCCAACCAATAGCATAAACAAAAGATTAGATCTGCTAGACTGAGTGCCTGAAGAACTTTGGATGGAGGTTTGTAATGTACAGGAAGCAGTGACCAAAACCATCCCAAAGGAAAAGAAATGCAAGAAAGCAAAGTGCTTATCTGTGGAGGCTTCACAAATAGCCGAGGAAAGAAGAGACGTGAAAGGCAAGGGAGAAAGGGAAAAATTTGCCCAATTGAATGCAAAGTTCCAGAGAAGAGAAAGGAGAGATAAGAAGGCCTTCTTAAATGAATTAGAGCTTTCCTGGTGGCTCAGATGGTTAAGTGTCTGCCTGCTATGCGGGAGACCTGGGTTCGATCCCCGGGTTGGGAAGATCCTCTGGATGAAGGAAATGGCAACCCACTCCAGTACTCTTGCTTGGAAAATTCCATGGTTGGAGGAGCCTGATAGGCTACAGTCTGTGGGGTCGCAAAGAGTTGGACACAACTGAGCGACTTCACTTTCACTTTCTTAAATGAATAATGCAAAGAAATAGAAGAAAACAATAGAATGGGAAAAACTAGAGATCTCTTCAAGCAAACTGGAGATATCAAAGGAATATTTTGTGCAAGGTTGGGCCTGATAAAGGACAGAGACAGTAAGGACCTAGCAGAAGAAATTAAGAAGAGGTAGAAGAATACACAGAAGAACTATATAATAAAATTCTTAATGTCCCAGGTAACCATGATGGTGTGGTCACTCACTTATAGCTGGACATCCTGAAGTGTGAAGACAAGTGGGCCTTAGAAAGCATTACTATGAACAAAGCTAGTGGAAGTAACAGAATTCAGCAGAGCTATTTTTTTTTCCATTTATTTTTATTAGTTGGAGGCTAATTACTTTACAATATTGTAGTGGTTTTTGTCATACATTGACATGAATCAGCCATGGATTTACATGTATTCCCCATCCTGATCCCCCCTCCCACCTCCCTCTCCACCTGATCCCTCTGGGTCTTCCCAGTGCACCAGGCCCGAGCACTTGTCTCATGCATCCAGCCTGGGCTGATGATCTGTTTCACCCTAGATAATATACATGTTTCAATGCTGTTCTCTCAAAACATCCCACCCTCGCCTTCTCCCACAGAGTCCAAAAGTCTGTTCTGTACATCTGTGTCTCTTTTTCTGTTTTGCATATAGGATTATGGTTACTATCTTTCTAAATTCCATATATATGCATTAGTATACTGTATTGGTCTTTATCTTTCTGGCTTACTTCACTCTGTATGATGGGCTCCAGTTTCATCCATCTCATTAGAACTGATTCAAATGAATTCTTTTTAATGACTGAGTAATATTCCATGGTGTTTATGTACCACAGCTTCCTTATCCATTCATCTGCTGATGGGCATCTTGGTTGCTTCCATGTCCTGGCTATTATAAACAGTGCTACGATGAACATTGGGGTGCACGTGTCTCTTTCAGATCTGGTTTCCTCAGTGTGTATGCCCAGAAGTGGGATTGCTGGGTCATATGGCAGTTCTAATTCCAGTTTTTTAAGAAATCTCCACACTGTTCTCCATAGTGGCTGTACTAGTTTGCATTCCCACCAACAGCGTAAGAGGGTTCCCTTTTCTCCACACCCTCTCCCGTATTTATTGCTTGTAGACTTTTGGATAGCAGCCATCCTGACTGATGTGTAATGGTACCTCATTGTGGTTTTGATTTGCATTTCTCTGATAATGAGTGATTGCTATTTAAAATCCTAAAAGATGATGCTGTTAAAGTGCTACACTCAATATATCAGCAAATATGGAAAACTCAGCAGTGGCCACAGGACTGGAAAAATTCAGTTTTCATCCCAAAGAAGGGCAATGCCAAAGAATGTTCAAATTAACATACACTTGCTAGCAAGGTTCATTTCAGATGCTAGCAAGGTTATGCTCAAAATCCTTCAAGCTAGTCTTCAGCAGTACATGAACTAAGAACTTCCAGATGTACAAGCTGGGTTTCAAAGAGGCAGAGGAATCAGAGATCAAATTACCAACATTCACTGAAGCATGGAGAAAGCAAAAGAGTCCCAGAAAAAACATCTACTTCTGCTTCATCAACTACACTAAAGCCTTTGACTGTGTGAATCACAACAAACTGGAAAATTCTTTTTTTTTCCATTTATTTTTATTAGTTGGAGGCTAATTACTTAACAATATTATAGTGGTTCTTGCTATACACTGATATGAATCAGCCATGGATTTACATGTGTTCCCCACCCTGAACACCCCTCTCACCTCCCTCCCCGTCCCATCCCTCTGGGTCATCCCAGTGCACCAGCCCCAAGCAGTTGTCTCATGCATCCGACCTGGACTGGTGATCTGTTTCACACTTGATAATATACATGTTTCAATGCTGTTCTCTCAGATCATCCCACCCTCGCCTTTTCCCATAGAGTCCAAAAGTCTGTTCTATACATCTGTGTCTCTTTTTCTGTCTTGCATATAGGGTTATTGTTACCATCTTTCTAAATTCCATGCGTTAGTATACTGTATTAGTCTTTATCTTTCTGGCTTACTTCACTCTGTATAATGGGCTCAAACTGTGGAAAATTCTTAAAGAGATGAGAGTCCAGATTATTTTACCTGTCTCCTGAGAAACCTGTATGTAGGTCAAGAAGCAAGAGTTAGAAACTTACATAGAACAGACTGGTTCAAAATTGGGAAAGGAGTAAGACAAGGCTGCATATTGTCACCCTGCTTATTTAACTTATATGCAGAGTACATCATGTAAAATGCTGGATTAGATGAATCACAAGCTGGAATCAAGATTGCCAGGAGAAATGTCAACAGATGATACCAGTCTAGTGGCACAAAGTGAAGAGGAACTAAAGAGCCTCTTGATGAAGGTGAAAGGGGAGAGTGAAAAAGCTGGCTTAAAACTCAACATTCAAAAAACGTGGATCTTGGCATCCAATCCCATCACTTCATGGTAAATAGAAGGGGAAAAAGTGGAAACAGCAACGGACTTTATTTTTTTGGGCTCCAAAATCACTGCAGATGATGACTGCAGCCATGATATTAAAAGATGCTTGCTCCTTGGAAAGAAAACTATGACAAACCTAGACAGCATATTAAAAAGCAGAGACCTGACTTTGCTGGAAAAGGTCTGTTTAGTGAAAGCTATGGTTTTTCCAATAGTCATGTATAGATGTGAGAGTTGGATCATAAAGAAGCCTGAGTGCCAAAGAATTGATGCTTTTGAAACTGTGTTGTTGGAGAAGACTCTTGAGAGTCCCTTGGACAGCAAGGAGATCCAACCAGTCCATCCTAAAGGAGATCAACCCATTGGAAAAGACCCTAATGCTAGGAAAGTTTGAAGGGGATGAGAGAGGATGAGATGGTTGGATGGCATCACTGACTCAATGGACATGAGTTTGAGCAACCTCTGGGAGATGGTGAAGGTCAGGGAAGTCTGGTGTGCTGCAGTCCATGGGGTCCCAAAGAGTCGAACATGACTTAGTGGCCAAACAACAATAGTATCTGTGGCTTTGGTAGAGGCAGATAGATGTTCAGATGCTCTGATGCCTGAAGGAGTAACTTTGCCTGGATAGCCAAAGGCAGGGGCAGCAGAGTCTCAGGGGAACAGTGCTGACTTTCCAAGTTTGTGTCCAGTTTGGTCAATATGGCCCAGATGGCTGACCTCAGGTACTGGGCTTGCCTTGGACAACCCCTGCAGTAAGGAGATGAGGGATCTCTGAGTAAGGGGTAAACCATCCAAGATGACAAGCTTGGTTCCAGGACCAGGATGATCCTTAAGGTGGGACTTCTCCCTTCCAGGCTGACCATGGACCACCAGCAACAAAAGCATCCATGAAAGGCACGGACATAGAAAGCCTTTAAACAAACCGCAGGATATTGGCTACAGTCAAGTGCTCAGCAGAGCCTAGCTGTTCCTTTATTAAATTGGCGTCATTCCTATCATTGCCTGGCTTCAAATGTGCTCCCTTTAGGTGAGCTGGTGATTTGCGAGGTCCCTTCTGCCTGGACAAACTGGAGAAGGAAGGCAATTATGCAGATAATTCAGGCAAGAGCCTGGCTCCGCTGAAGCTCTATAATCACCTGAAGAGCTTGTTTGTCAGAGCATCTCCAATGGCACAATTCAGACAAAAACAATTTTGTTTTCTGGATGATTGCCTCACTCTTTTGGCCGTGTGACTTTAGCCCCAGTGGAAAACTGATATTTATCATACTCTGGTCCTAGAGCCTGCGGAATCAATAAACAAGATGTCGCGATTGGGACCGGTAACAGCTCCAACTGTGCAGAGCAAAGAAACAAGGAAAGAAAGAAAGGAAAAGAAACCAGAGCTGACTGCGCTCCCTTTGCCTAGCTGCCTTCTCGTCCTGCTCCCGACCTCGTGTCCAGGATTCACGCAGGCCTCGGAAACCTGCAGGCCTGGGCCCTGCCCCTCCCTTGTTTCTTTTCTGGGTGTTGGTCACCACTGCAGAGGTCAGCCTTTCACAGAACTCATTTAAGTAGCACAGGAACCTCTCCTGCTTCAATCTGACTCACGAAGACCTTATGCCAGTGTTGTGTGTGTGTGTGTGTGTGTGTGTGTGTGTGTGTGTGTGTGTGTTAGTCGCTCAGTCGTGTCCAACTCTTTGCGACCCCATGGCCTGCAGCCCACCAGGTTCCTATGCCTGTGTCAGTGAGATGACTGGCCACTTTGTGCCAATCGGCTTGGTGGCACTTAACTTGGGCCATGAGCTTGATCAGGATGTATGAGCAGCTGTCTTGGTGAGACAATGTGGAGGGTGCAAGGAAGGACCCTGGGCCTCCCAGGGTGCCTGGAATTCTTCTGTTAGAGATGCATTTATTTAGCTCTCCAAGTGTTGTCTACCTCTCAGAGGCTCCCGGGCTTCCCTTGTGGCTCAGCTGGTGAAGAATCCACCTGCAATGCCGGAGACCTCGGTTCGATCGCTGAATTGGGAAGATCCCCTAGAGAAGGGAAAGGCTACCCACTCCAGTGTTCTGGCCTGGAGAATTCCATGGACTGTGTAGTCCCTGGGGTCACAAAGAGATGGATACGACTGAGCATCTTTTTCACTTTCTTTTTCAAGAGTCTCCTAGTGAAATACCACCACTAAGAGGAGGAGTCATTCCGTAGGCCACATGAGAACAAATAACCAGAGCTGATGCTTATTCAGTGTTACTTCATCCTCACCAAGGTCACAGGAGGGAGGCGTGCTATCATTCCCGTTTTACAGATGCAGGGTCCAAGGCACAGAGAGGTTTAGTAACTGGTCCCAAACCACACAGCGAAAAAGTGGAGGAGCCGGAATTGAACGTGGACAGTCCACATGGACACTGCAGCATATTGGCTCCTCCCTTCTTCCTCTTGGAGACAAAGTTGGGTCTCTCTCCGATGGTGACAACTCAGAAAGGGAAGTGAGTGCTGCATAGCTAGCTTTGGTTGGGGAGGAATTGAAGATGAGGCAGAATCCAGGCTCTGGGTGAGGTGTCAGGGACCTTACCAGTGAATGTCAAGGTCTTCTCAAGATGGCTTGGGGATCCCTGGAAGAGGACAGGCCCCTCTGGTCCAAGGGTGCCCTGGGTGGGCTGGGGGCGGGGAGTGGTGCCCTTGGGTCACACAGTTGAATAAACACAAGAGAGCAGGAGAGGATGACGCAAGTGTGCTCAGTGGAGCCTTGTTCTTGACCATCGAGTTCTGGCTCTGCTATGTTTCAAAAGGGAGGCCCTGGAAAGTAAAGTTTATTGGGACTCAGTTTCCTCACCTTTGAAATGGGAATAAGTATGGCAACAGTACATAATCCATGGGTTGCTGAGAGAACAGAATAACTGCAGGATGACTTGGCCTGAGGTAGGTATTCAGTGGTGCTCATCAGGGCTGCAGAGTAGGGCAGAGCAGATTGTGTGGAGGGAGTCTCTAATGGATGTGGGAAGATGCTGGGGAGGGGCCTGATTAGACGGGGAAAGTTGGGAAAGACTTGGAGGAGATGGAGACAAGGTGGGCAGGCTGACACATTTGGAGCAAAGGAAGTTGTGGATCACAGAGGGAAAGGAGGTGACACCTCTAGTAAGCTGGTGATTGACCTCTGGGTACCTCTGGACTGTCTGGAGTTTTCTGTGTGATTCTGTAATCTCCCCACAAGGCCAGGGGTCTCGGCCAGGCTTGTTCTCTTGTTCTCCTGCAGGTAGCCTTCTGCTTCTTCAGCCTCCCTCCCAGGGTGGGAGTTTGCCCTGGGGCTCTATCTTTGGGCTTGAGAGTGAGACTTTCATTTGATGGAACAGTCAGATGATAATCAGACTTCAGACGTTCCAGAGTGAGCAAGTGGCTGTGAGATGTGGTGGTGGGTGAAGACCTTGTGATAAAGAATCTTGGTGAAGAAGATGTGATATAGAATGGTGATGGAGTATTATTTGGCCATGAAAAAGAAGGAAATTCTGCCATTTGAGGCAACATAGATGGACATTGAGGGCATTCTACTGAGTGAGATAAGTCAGAGAGAGAAAGACAAATACTCTATGAGCTCCCTTTAATGTAAAATCTAAAAAAGCCAAAATCCTGAAAACAGAGAATAGAATGGTAGTGACCAGGGGTTAGGGGGGCAAGGAATTGATGGGGGAGATGTTATTTAAGGGTATAAACTTGCAACCAGTAGTTAAATAAGTCCTAGAGGTCTAATGCATAGTGTAGAGATAGTAGTCAAAAATACTGTGTTATAAAGTTCACAGTTTCTGAAAGTCTAGATCTTAATTGTTCTCATGACAAAAAGGAAATGCTAAATCGTGTGATGAGATACAGATGTGAGCTTGTCCTACCATGCTCATCATAACACAGAAGTGTATCAAATCGATATGTTGTACCCTTAAACAATGTTATGTGTCAATTATATTTCAATAAAATTTTAAAATTTTCATTTAATTAAAAAAAAGAATTTTGGCCATGAGAGATGATCAGCTAGGGAAGAGCATGAGCTCAGGAAAAGATGGTTTTGCAATGTCAGGAGGAGATGCTAGGGAAGGAGCTGAGAAAGGTGTATGAGGAAGGTCCTCTAAGGTGAGGGCAGGTGATGTATGAGAGTTTAGTCAAAGTTGCTGGCCCTGGGGAGGATGGATGTGCTGCTTTCCTGAGACCAGGTGGAAGGAAAGGGCGACAGACACGGAGCGAAGTCATTATCAAGAACAGAGAGCAGTCCTTAAAAAAATAAAAACAGAACTACCATATGACCCAGCAATCCTGCTATGGGGCGTATACCCAAAGAAAACCATAATCAAAAAGACGCATGCACCCTAATGTTCATAGCAATACTATATACAGTAGTCAGGATATGGAAGCAACCTAAATATCCATCAACAGAGGAATAGATAAAGAAGATGTGGCACATATATGCAGTGGGAATACTACTCAGCCATAAAAAGAACAAAATTGGGTCATTTGTAGATATGTGGATGGACCTGGAGATTGTCATATAGCATGAAGTAAGTCAGAAAGAGAAAAACAAATATCATTTATTAGTGCATATATGTACAATCTAGGAAAAATGGTTTAGTTGATCTTATTTGCAAAGCTGAAATAGGGACACAGATGCAGAGAACAAATATATGGATACCAATGGGGACAGGGTGGGGTGGGCTGGATTGGGAGATTGGGATTGACATATAGACACTATTGATAATGTGCATAAAATAGATAACTAATGAGGACCTCCTGTATAGCACAAGGAACCCTACTCAGTGCTCTGTGGTGACCTACAGAGGGAAGGAAATCCAAAGAAGACGGCGTGTGTGTGTATATGCGGCTGATTTACTTTGCTGTACAGTGGAAACTAACGTACCGTTGTAAAGCAACTATACTCCAACAAAAATTAATTTTAAAAGAATAGAAACAAATAATAATAACAATAAAAAGACAGCATTGCTGGGAGACACAGGGAGCTCAACCCAGTGCTCTGTGACAACCTAGGGGGTGGGGTGGGCGGGGGTGGGGGGCGTTCAGAGGGAGGGACGTGTGTATACCTCTGGCTGATTCGTGTTGATGAATGACAGGAGTCAACCCAAGGCTGTAAAGCAATTATCCTCAAAAAAAGAGAGAGAGAGAGAGAAGTAGTTGGTGTAAATGAAGACAAGTCATTTTTCATGACCAGAAAATCCTAGGGCAAAGTTATCAGCCAGGGATGAAACACTATATTAAAAGTTGAAAAAAATAATTCAACATAAAACTGTACATTTATCTCTGGTGTCACGGTTTCCCAAGTGCTTCTTGTACATCATCTCATTTAAATAGAGAGAAGTCTGAAACAGATGCTGAGTTGAGCCAACTTTGCACGGTGTGAGTGTTTACACAAAGTTATGTCCAAAAGGAGAAATTCAGGCAGAGGAAGCGGAGCCCTCAGAAACTAAGAGCTAAGAGGGTCCTTTCATTCAGAGACATGAAGGCAGAGACGTGTGGCCAGGATCCGAGCCAGCACTGGCTGGAGAACTTTTAGGGAGATGTAATTAATCAGATTGGAGGTTTAAATTCAGACGTGGTCAAAGTCCAGTATTTTCAACGACTAGCAAACTGAATGTACATCAATGGCCAGGACTGTTGGTGAAGGATGGAACCCATCATTATATGTGGTCACAGTGTCCCCGGAAACCCTACTCCACAGAAAAGGCTCAGTGTCCGTGTCACACGGCACAGAATTGAGAGAAGACAGAATCACCGATCTTTTTAAAAAAACGATCTCTTTAGTGGAAAGAAAACAGGTTATACCAGAACAAAATCATGCTGGGCCAATCTATTAGAGTTTGACATGAAGGTGAGTAGTCTTCCGAATGTAATTTATATAAAATTTCAACACAGCTTTGTCTTGTCAGCGGCTACTATGTAGTATGGACTTTCTGTGAAATAGGTAAGAATGTAAAGTTATGAAAAGGGGTCAGTTTAAGGAGTGAATGTACCCTCTGGAGTCAGGCAGCCTGGTGGCCCAGAGAAACTGACATCTCCAAGGGTTGCCAAAAACACTAAATTCTTTGGTGCCAAATCATCAAATCAATGGATAGAGACCCTAGCTACATTTAATAGGGATTCTAATATGTTTAATAAGCAACACATGGGGCTCCCCAGGTGGCATAGTGGTAAAGAATCCACCTGCCAATGCAGGAGATGTAGGAGATGCCAGTTCAATCCCTGGGTTGGGAAGATCACCTGGAGGAGGAGATGGCAACCCACTACAGCATTCTTGCTTGGAAAATTCCATGGACAGAGGAGCTTGGCAGGCTACAGTCCATGGGGTCGCACAGAGTTGAACATGACTGAGCACTCATGCACGCATAAGCAAAACATACACATCGATTGGTTTCTCATAATAGTAAGGACAATCCTAACATTCACAAGTATTTAGTAAGTATCTGCTCTACATCAGACCCTGCTCCAGGTGCCTTGTCATCTGTAATCCTAACCCTCCCAAGAGCTCTGCAAGGCAGAAACAATATTCCTAATTTACAGATGAGCAGCAGGAGCTTGGAGAGGGCTCCTGGATTTCTGTTCTTTCTCCAGTGTATTAAATTGCTAGGGCTGCATGCAGAATACCACAGTCTGGGTGGCTTAGACATGAGACATTTATTTTCTCACAGTTCTGGAGGCTATAAGTTCATGATCAAGATGTCAGCCTCTTTTCTCCTGAGGCCGCTCTCCTTGGCTTATAGACTTCCGTCTTCCTGTGGTGCCCTCAAGTGGTCTTTCCCCTCTGTCTGTATCCTAATCTCTTCTTATAAGGACACCAGTCAGATAGGGTTAGTCATTGTTGTTCAGTCTCTAAGTTGTGTCTGACTCTTTGTGACCACATGGACTGCACCAGGCTTCCCAGGCCTTCACCATCTCCTGGAATTTGCTAAAACCCATGTCCATTGAGTTGGTGATGCCATCAAACCATCTCATCCTCTGTCATCCCCTTCTCCTCCTGCCCTCCATCTTTCCCAGCATCAGGGTCTTTTCCAATGAGTCGGCTCTTCTCACCAGGTGGCCAAAGTACTGGAGCTTCAGCATCAGTACTTCCAATGAACACCCAGGACTGATCTCCTTTAGGATGGACTGGTTGGATCTCCTTGCAGTCCAAGGGGCTCTCAAGAGTCTTCTCCAACACCACAGTTCATAAGCATCTATTCTTTAGTGCTCAGCTTTCTTTATGGTACAACTCTCACATCCATACATGACTACTGGAAAACCCATAGCTTTGACTAGACAGACCTTTGTCCACAAAGTAGGCTCTGCTTTTAACTTGACACTTCTTTGAAGGCCTACCTCCGAGGACAGTTACATACAGAGGTGCTGGGGGTTCAGGCCTCAACATGTGAATCTGGGGGTACATGCAGTTCAGCCCACAGCTGACAGTGAGTAGAGTAAAATAAGGGGAAACCGGGGTAAGCTGGTCATGGAGCCTCGTTAGTGCCCCTCTCAGAAGCTAGGAAGGTGTGCTTTCTTCCCTGGGGGGCTGGGGAGGGTGGAGACAGTAAAGGAACCCCACAGTAAGCTTCCAGAATTAGCTAGGAGGTGAAAGCCTCTCTCTCCCCCTCCTGCCCACACACCCACCCTTCCATCCCCAAATCTTGTCTTTCCTCTAGGTCAGAAGTGCCCAGTCACTCTATTCCTTTCCTTCACCCCAGGGTCGAAAACACAGAGTTACAAGGAGAGACCCTGCTTCCCCCACCCCAGCTCAGGGCCCAGTCAGACCTGCTGGAGAGAGGCCCCACAGAGCACCGTTCCGCAGCACAGAACTGAGGTGGGGTGTGCGGAATGGGACCAACCCCAGTGCCGCCCAAGGCACAGAAAACCCTCTCTGCATTCAATTTGTAGCAAAGTAAACAATTTGCAGCAAGTAAACAGGGTGCCTATTGTGTCCAGTGTTCTGTGGACTGGGCTTCAAAGAGGACTTTTGTTCTAAAGGATATTTTAAACTTCTTCATTAGCTAGGAAAGCTATTTTAAAAACTCTTTTCCAGACACCCAAATACCTCTCATAAAAAGAAGAAGAAAAAAAAAGTTCACAACACTTATGAATAAGCAGGAATGGTCATGTGTAGCCCCGGCTTCAAGTCCGATCAAGGCAGCTTCCCTGGTGGCTCAGAGGGTAAGGCGTCTGCCTGCAATGCTGGAGACCTGGGTTTGATCTCTGGGTTGGGAAGATCTCCTGGAGAAGGAAATGGCAACCCACTCCGGTACTCTTGCCTGGAGAATCCCAGGCATGCAGGAGCACCACTCTCTCCCCAGCACACAGCTCTGCTTGGGAGGAAGTTGAAAGGGGAGAGGGGCTAGCTACACAGCTCCAGGGGGTGCCCTCCACCTCAGCAAAGTTCAGCTATTTGTCTCAACTCCTGTGGAGAAGGAAATGGCAACCCACTTCAGAATTCTTACCTAGAGAATCCCATGGACTGAGGAGTCTGGTGGGCTACAGTCCAAAGGTTGCAAAGAGTCTGACACGACTGAGCGACCATGTATGCCGTGTGAGAGGAACCCCCCTGGGAGAGTTAAACCGAGGAGGTGGGAAACAGGGCTGAGGGGCCAAGGAATGCCTTAGGGAGGAGTTAGGATGGGAAAGAAAGGGGTGGGAGGGGTCTGGGTAGTCCCTGTCTAGGGGCTTCCCTAGGGACACAGGAGAAGCCCTAGCACGTGTCCTACCAAATCCTCATTATGGCACCAAAATGCTCCCCCAAGCATGCTGAGAGCCAGCAGCTTGTGTCCCATCCCGAGGGCTCAGCAGACACCCTGGCAGCCTTCCTGGAGGCTGCGGCAAGTTGCTCCATGGAGTGGGTGCCACAGTTCTCAGGCTCTAAGAAGCAGGCCACCCATGGGATCACTACATCTTCATAAACCTACCCAGCTCCTTCTCAGGGGCTCCCGAGACCCTCCGGCAGAACTGCCACCCAGGGCTGGCCACGAGGGAAGACACATCGGAGTCCCCTACATGGTACCTACCTCTCCTCACCCCGGGGGAGGAGCTTGAGACCCAGGGAAGGAAGCCGACACACAAGGCACCCGGGAGGAGAAGCTGGAGAGGTCGTTGTGACGCTTGCCTTCTCCTGCTCCGGCTCAATCTTCAGTTTCCCCAGTGAGAGCTATAACCTTTCGTTGTTGCTGTTTAGTCACTCAGTTGTGTCCCACTCTTTGAGATCCCATGGACCGTAGCCCGCCAGGCTCCTCTGTCAATGGGATTTTCCAGGCAAGAATACTGGAGCGGGTTGCCATTTCCTTCTCCAGGGGATCTTCCCCACCCAGGGATTGAACCCATGTCTCCTGTATTGGCAGGAGGATTCCTTACCACTGAGCCATCTGGGAGCCCCTATAACCCACCAGGGTCCTCTGTCCATGGGATTCTCCAGGCAAGAATCCTGGAGTGGGTTGCCATGCCCTCCTTCAGGGGACCTTCCTGACCCAGAGATTGAACCCGGGTCTCCTGGGTTGGCAGGAGGAGTCTTGGCCACCTGGGAGCCCCTGAAACCCTTTATCTGATGGCATTTATTCTCATTGTAATGTCAATACACTGATACTTGACCTGTGATGAGGATAAGGACAGTTCCATCAGATCCTTTCCTAGGAGCAGATTGAGGTGGGGAAGGAGGGGAGACCCTAAGCCATTCTTGGTGGTGGTGGTGGTGGTGGTGGTGGTGGTGATGGAGACGGGGTTGTGGACCAGCAGGAAGGCGGGCAAGAAGCAGGAAGAAGGCAGAGAGGAGCCCACAACGAGTCTGCCCACTACACAATATTGCCTCCATCTGGCCTGGCTCGGACGGGCTGAATGATTGTGATATTATCCAGAAGACTAGGACGCTGACCAAAGACTTCTCCAGATGCTCAGAAGTTGTACTTCCAAGCATAATTCTTGGCTGTCCGAGAACCACATGTAATTGATGATGCACGCCCCCCCACCCCCGCCCAGCCGCCCCCTTTCCACATCCTATTCTTTCCAGCTCCTGGACAGATACATTTTCTTGTTTGCAGACTCATTCATTCCAGGCTTTGCAGGAATCTCAGACTTGACAAATGCAAGTGCAGTGTGGTCGCTTTCATCTGTGGTCACCTGGTCCTCATTAAGGCCATCGGAGGAGGCCAGGACCCGGTTTTGTGATTAGCAGTTCTCCTCCATGTGGGCTTGAGAGCTCTCAGTGGGCTCCTGTTGTTTGCATGAAGTCCTCAGAGGACAATGCCAGGCTCAGCTCCACGTTTTCCACATGACTGATGGCATCCGAAGCTTTGCAATCCCAGTAGGCACATTTCTTGACTGGCTTTGTTTCTCATGGGTTCAGGTGGAATAATAAGGTTTTCTGCTGCCAGGAATGTCAGTGTGTGGTTGGGAAGTTGGCATTTTTCTCTAGGAGGAAGGGAAATCAGTTGGTAAGTGACCGGATGCCTGATGCCAACAGTGAGAAAGGTTGTTTTAGTATTTCTCAGTTTTAGTGAAACTAGAGAGTCTGCCATCATGGGTACGGAGGGGCTGACACGACACAAGGAGTCTTCCTGCGGGGCTTGTGAGTGTCTCCTGCTAGCAGCAGGCTGTTGTTAAGCCCTGCTGTGCACATTCTCCTGAGGCCGCCTGGAGTCTGGGGCTGGGGTTGGGGTGGGGTGGGGGGTGCTCTGGGATTCGTCTTTCATTTCTGCAGCTGGGAAGATGGCTCGGTCTCTGCCAAGGCCTTTTGTCCCATTTTTCTCTTGCTTCATTGGGACATTTCCGGAACCAAATATATTCAACTAATCCTCAGCTTCAGGAGGTGATTGAATATCCAAATGCTGGCCCTTCCATTGTCCGATGACTAGGACCAGCTGAAACACGCAATTTTGCAAAACAGTCATGCTCTAGTCATTGGCCCAATTATGTCTTCCAATTACAAAGTCTTCCCATCCTCTTCTCATGGAGGTGTTTGAAGCCCCCATGGATTCTGGGAATTCTCAGGCTGAATTCCACCCTTCATGCACCAGAGACACGAGGCAAAGTCGCCTGCTCCACGGATGTTTGGTTCTACTGTACTTTGACATGGATTCCAAAGTCTGTGTCTTACTGAAGACAGGCTATTGTTGTCTTTAATATTTTGAAATGGACACACTGCTGAGCGCCTGGATCTGAGCCTGAAGCACGGGTACTCAGGGGCCTTGAAATCCATCCTTGCAGCTTGCTAATCCTTGCAGGCCTCTTAGAACGGAGCCAGACCAAACAGAAAGCTTGCACTCCCTCCCCGGGACCAACACACTGGGGCTTTTGTCAACTGGGCAGGAGTGCAAATCCTTGAAGACACCCTCCATGGAAAGCCTGTTTCTTTATGTTCTTTGGCTCGGACCTTGGCCAGCGTTAGCAATGTGGCCTTGCATGGTCCTGGGGTACCTCGACATTTCTTCATTTGAGTGTCCGGGCTCTAGACTCCAACTTGACTGCGTGTCTCAGGGAGCAGGAAGGAGGTGTTTCGCAGCCTCTGAGATTGAGAGGAAGTTTTGGGATTAGGAAGAGTCTGGTTTCTGACAAGACAGTGGAATGGGAGTCAGGGAGGAAGGGTTTGGAGTGACAAGATGGGGAGGGAAGATAGCGAACAAGCAGGCAGTCTGTGTTGAGTATCCTGTGCTAAAGGCGCATCTGGTGTCAATCAGAGTCACTGAGGGCTTGGGAAACTGTATCCTTTCAAACTCAGCCAGGTGCCTCCCAGACATGCAAGTGCCAGGTACCCCCCAGACATGTACGTACCAGGTATCCCCCAACATGCAAGGACCAGGAACCCCCCAGACATGCAAGGGCTAGAAATCCCCCAAGACATGCAAGTGCCAGGTACCCCACCAGACATGCAAGTGCCAGGTACCCCCCCCAGACATGGAACTGCATTAGCTCTGCAGCCATATATGATGCTTCATCCAACGTGGCGACCTCCAGCCCCACGGAGAACCACTCACAGGCCGTCCCCTGGCAGATCCTGGCACTGCAGGGTGGTCCACAGTTCCTCCTGTAGGGGTCACCTCTCCATCTTCCCCACCACTTTTCCTACGGTGTGTGTGTTAGATGCCCAGCCATGTCCGACTCTTTGTGACCCCACGGACTGCAGCCCCCCAGGTTCCTCTGTCTATGGGATTCTCCAGGCAAGAATACTGGAGTGGGTTTCCATTTCCTCCTCCAGCGGATCTTCTCGACCCAGGGATTGATTCCTGCCTGCACTACAGGCAGATTCTTTACTGTCCGAGCCATGTCAAAGCTTTCTGTATTGCTCTCCCCTTATCTGAAAGACACCAGAGAAGAAGGGGGAAATCCTCCTGTTTGGGGGAGCTCCCTCTTTTAGTTCTTTCTTTGTTTCTAACCTCCAGCAATCCCTTGCCCCAGCTGGGTGACGCTGTTTCAAGATGGCCCATGTTGGGGACCTGATTTCACTTTCTTTGGAAAGCCAGCTCGAGAGGAGAGTCCAAGTTCAAATTCAATTCCTAAGAATAAGGGAATCCGCACATCCACTGTGACTGGGATGATATGGAGGACTTACGTGGAGGGTGGGGGCAAGGATCAGGGAAGGGAGCCAGGCGGTAGGAGGTGGGAGCGGGGTGGCCAGTCAGCCTTCTTGTCTCAGGAGAACCTCAGCTGAGTCACAGGAAGTGCCTCTGGGGCTGTCGTGGAAACCTCCGGACCACACAGTAAGCCCCCTACAACGAATGAGTTCAGTTCTGACAGCATATCTGTAAGTTCAATTTGTTTTTAAATCCAACAACATCGGTCTAGGTACCCAACTGAAATATTTGACTATATAGTGCTATACTGTAATAGGTTTATAATACTTTTCACACAAATAACACAGACAAAGCAAACACACAAAATTTTTTCTTTTTAATCAGAGGATAATTACTTTACAGTATTGTGATGGTTTCTGCCATCCATCAGGAAGAATCAGCAATAGGGATACATATGTCCCCTCCCTCTTAAACATCCCTCCCACCGCCCTCCCCATCCCACCCCTCTAGGTTGTCACAGAGCACCAGCTTTGGGTTCCCTGTGAAAGTTGCTCAGTCATGTCTGACTCTTTGCAACCCCGTGGATTATACAGTCCTTGGAATTCTCCAGGCCAGAATACTGGAGTGGGTAGCCTTTCCCTTCTCCAGGGATTCTTCCCAACCCGGGGATCAAACCCAGGTCTCCTGCATTGCAAGCGGATTCTTTACCAGCTGAGCCACAGGGTCCCCTGTGTCATACAACCAATTCCCATTGGATATCAGTGGTAGAACCTGCCTGCCAATGCAGGAGACATAAGAGACACAGGTTCGATCCCTGGGTTTGGAGGATCCCCTGGAGGACAGCATGGCTACCCACTCCAGTATTCTTGCCTGGAGAATCCCATGGTCAGAGGAGCCTGGTGAGCTACAGTCCAAAGGGTCGCAGAGTCCGACTTGACTGAACGACTTAGCATGCACACATGCACGCATACATTCCACAGGTGGAATTCAGACCCTCTCAAAGGTGAGAGTTATACAGTCCATGACTTGGCGAAGAGTCCAACACAGCGACTGGTCAGTGACCTCAGTCTGAGTGACTGAGCACACAGCGCACACATCCACATTGCATATGATAACATACATGTTTCCACGCGACTCTTCTCAAATCATCCCACCTTCTCTCTCCTCCGCACTGTGTCCATAAGTCTGTTCTCTATGTCTGAATATCCATTGCTGCCTTGAAGGAGAAAGACACATACCATATATTAATGCATTATATATAGAATCTAGAAAGATGGTAGTAAAGAAAACATGTTTGATCTTACAGCACCTTGAGAAGTACAGTAGCGCCATACAACAGCTGACACACGGGGACTGGCATGGAGTGAACAGGCAGGAGTTACTGACTAGAGGAGGGAGAGGAGACGGGAGAGGGCAGAGCCGAACGGTCATCACCAACAGGAGATGGAAGGCAAGCTGTAATTCCACTCCGACCTGATGCTGATGGCACTGGTTCGGGTTCCTTGCTCGGCTCAACTCTATCTATCCTCTTGAGTGGGTTGATTTGCGAGAATAGCACTGAAACACATGCACTCCCACATGTAAAACAGAGAGCCAGTGGGAGTCTGGCGGATGATGCAGGGAGCCCAGAGCTGGTGCTCTCTGACAAAGCTGGTGCTCTCTCTGGAGGGCTGGGACAGGGAGGGAGTTGCGAGGAGTGTTCAGGAGGGAGGGGACACACATGAAAAAGAACACGATCCAGCGATGTCTGGGTAGCAACTGTTTTTTCTCATCATAGATGACACAGCAGCACTGGATTGCATTCTGAACAGCTGCTGTACCGTTCATGAACCGTTCTACATTTGGGTCCTGGGTCCCAAAATCTAACGGTGCCCCCTCAAATAAAGAAAGCACCCTTGCCGTCTCCTGTGTCATGAATCTCTTTGGTTCTTCAGTTACTTCTTCCTTTCTCTCCATCCTTTCTCTGGGTCTCCGACTCCATCAGGTCTTCATTAGTAAGCAGCTCGTGTTGCATAGCAAGGAGTTCAGTGAAGTTGTCCTCTTGCAGATCTGGCTTGAAATAAAGACTCTGTATTACTGTACGCCACACAGCACACAGAAGCACACAAAAACACAACCACTTGTAGGGCACGCATGCACATGACGACGTATGCCAGTAAGTTACGTGATTGGACACACGAACACATGTTCACATCTTTGAAAGTTCGCAGCTTGAAGAGTTCGCATGATGGAATTTACTGTAGTGTCAGGTCACCTTTTATTTATTTGTTTTACAGGGGCCTTAGGTAGGCAGACAGAAGAAACGTACATGATCTGCTACAATCTTACCATTTCCCCTGAAAATCAGCAAAGAACAAAGGCCCAGAGGCTCAACCCAGTGGGACAAACTCAGCTCACGCCTGACTTACAATCCTTGAGAACAGGAACCATACCTACTCATCATGTCAGTTCAATGTCAAATGCAGTTCCAGGCTCAAAATCAAGGCACAAGGAATGCCTGCTGAGCTAAAGGAGTCCAGGCTGGCCTGGACTTTCCTCCCAAGTGTGAGAGGAAAGACCAAAACATTAGGACAGTTGGGAATTGGGTCCAGAGCCATGCATGTCTTTAGATGCTGGGCTAAGAGTGTCCACTGACAGATGAGCATCACGAGAGGGCATTAAAATATTTTTCTTTGTCAATTTTAAAATAATGAGTACTCATTTTTATTTGCAAAACAATGCAAAGATATAGAAAGAAAAAGTGGTCTCTCCCTTCATTCCTCTCACCTTCATAAACAAATGTTCTCATCCTTAGGTTTCACCAAGTTATGTCTAGGTGTGTGTCTTTTAAAAAAAATAATCCCATCTGGAACTTGGGCTTTTCAATCTACAGTCTTAAATCTTGTGTCACAACATGGAAAATTTCTTCTGTTATTCAACTATTGTTCCTCCTTCATCATCTGCCCTATCGTCCCGCCCCACTCCTGAAACTGGTACTGGTTGGAAGCCATCTCTTTGCTTGGTCCTCTCAGTCTCTTACTGGACCTGACTGGTTTCCATTCCTTTGTGTTTCCATATCATGAGCTATTTCTTTCCCTTGGTCTTCTAGGCCTATAATTCACAGCTCAGCAGTGATTATCCTCTTTTCAGTTTATTTCTGAAGTTTATAAAATAAAGAATAATTTTCTTTTACTAGTTCCAGGAAGTCCATTTCTCAGACTCTAATTGTATCCTCTGAGCATCCTCATTGCTTGTTTGCTGAAGCTCTTTCCTCAGTCCTCCTCCAATGGGGGCAGTGGCTTGGTCTTTCCAGCCCTCATCACAGAGACCCTTAAGTGCTCCTGATTTTGTAGTCCACTGGCAGATGGATCAGGATGAAAGCATTTGCAGTGGCAAAGCCCATAGGCAAGGGAAGGTTCATCAGTTTCTGCTTATAGGAGCCAGTCGTAAGTCAACTAATCAACTACTTCTCTATAGCTCTGAGCTGACCAACCTCTCTTTGAGCTCCTGGAATCAGGGTCTAGATCTTAAAGAAGAAGAAGGGGTGGGAGTTTAAGAGCACAGGTGGGAGAATTGGCTCCAAAGAGGAGGAGAATATACCTTCTTCTGACCCATAAGACTGGCAGGAGTGGTTATAAATACAGACACTGCACTTGTCATTTTGTGAGCAGTAAGTTGGGGGAATTCATGGTCCATGGTAGAGATGTGTTTGGGGTGGTCATTTGACTGTTCCTCTGATTCAAAGAGAAATAGCCACTGAGCTATGTCCTTCAGCCTCCCAGGGTTTTCAACTCTCACGGTCAGCTAAAACAATCAATGGCTTGAACATCCGTCTTTGTCTTGTCCAACATGATGTCAGGTGCTGTGAGGAGCAAAGGATAATCAGAACGCAGAGTTCCCACTTGGAGATGCTTCCCCTGACCCTCAAGGACCAGCTCAGTTGCCACATCCTGAATTTCCCCTCTTCCAAGGGACCAGGATCCTGTCCCTCTACGTGCTCCACATGCTCCACGTGCTCCTTCTCTGGGAACCTGGAAGGATGCTGCAGCTGCCCTGGGGCAGTTCTCTGTACAAACACACTGGTGTGGGGTGGTTTGGTAGGAAGTCCCTGAAGCTTTAGCTTTCCTGCGCTGTCTTTGGTTTACCTGTGGTGAGGTGAGATTAAGGAGGAGCCAAAGGTCTGGCTAGAGTAGAGCAGGGGAAGTCACAGCCAGACCTCAAGGGGGAGGCCAAGTCATAGGAAGCAGGTGGCTTTGGACGGAGCCAAGAATTGAAGACAGACCACATGGCCTCGGCTTTTGGCCACCATTTCCGGCATGGTGAGGTTCAACTTGCAGACAAGGGACATGGCCCTGGAGTCCAGCAGAGGCAAAAGTCACCACCCTAAAGATGCTGAGATGTCCCCTCTGCCTTGAAGTTACAGAACCATCACCACCCCATACTCTCAGAGACCATGACTATCTTGGGACCGGGGAAGAGAAATCAGAGATTTAGAATTTGAGTATGTTTTGTTTTTTTCTAGAAAGACTGAACATAACTGACAGGACTGTTTAAATTTGGGGATCTAAATTATAGAGCAGAGTGGATTAAAAATTAATCTATTCCCATTAGCCAACAGTCAAGACCGAAAAGGAAGACAAATTACAGACAAAATAAAGGAGCTAGTTTTATTCCCTGCATATTCAAGCTGCACAAGGAATTTGAATACACATAAACACACACACACACACACACACACATTTTCATGTCTTTTGATTTTTTTCCTGACCCCATTGGTTAGAAAATGACCCAAAATTCATAGGAGAAACCACAAAAAGACAAACAATCCAATTAAAAAATGAGCAAAGGACTTGAAATGAACAAAGGACTCCAAAAAAAAAAAAAAAAAAGAGGTATAAATGACCAAGGAGCACATGAAAAGTTGCTCAATGTCATTAGTCATCAGGGAAATGCAAATCGAAACCACAATTGAAGATATCACTTCAAATCCACTAGGATGGCCAAGACTTTTTTAAATGGGTGAAATAGAAAGTGCTGGTGAGGACGTGGAGAAATGAGAACACTCATACATTGCTGATTGAAATATAAAATGGTGCACTCTGGAAAATAGGTAATTCTCCAATAAATTAAATATAGAATTACATACCACCCAATAATTCAACTCCTACATATATAACTCCCCAAATTGAAAACAGGTGTTCAAATATAAACTCATTCACAAATATTCATAGCACAACACCCCAAAAGTCGAAATAACCCAAACGCCAATCAACAAATGAAGAGAATAACAAAATATAGCGTGCGCATACAATGGAGTCGAACATGACTTAGTGACTGAACAGCAGCCACAATACAATAGAACGTTGCTGCTGCTGCTAAGTCACTTCAGTTGTGTCCGACTCTGTGCGACCTCATAGATGGCAGCCCACCAGGCTCCCCCGTCCACAGGATTCTCTAGGCAAGAATACTGGAGTGAGTTGCCATTTCTTTCTCCAACATTTTTTAGCCATAAAGAGAATGAAATACCAATATATGTTACAGCAAGAATGAACCTTGGAAACATCATGCTAAGTGTAGAAGCCATACGCAAAAGACTATATACTGTGTGATTTCATGTATTTAAATAATCAGAGTAGGCAAATCTATAGACACAAAATGCAGATTAGTGGCTTCTAGAGAGGAGGAATAGAAAGGGACAACTTCATGGGTACAGGGCTCCCATTTAGGGTGATGAAAAATTCTGGGACTAGGACATGGTGATGGTCACCCAGCATTGTGAAGATACTTAATGCCACTGAATCACACACTTCAAAATAGTATATTTCATGTTATGTGTTGTTTGTTGTTTCAGTTGCTAAGTCATATCCAACTCTTGCGACCCCATGAACTGTAGCCCGCCAGGCTCCTCTGCTCATGGGATTTCCCAAGCAAGAATCCTGGAGTGTGTTGCCATTTCCTTCTCCAAGGGATCATCCTAACCCAGGGATCGAATCAGTGTCTTCCACCTTCGTATGCAGAGTCTTTACATCTGAACCACCAGGGAAGCCCTTATGTTATGCATATTTTACCATAATTTAAAAGAATTCATAGGAGTGATGCTATGGCTGAAATATCTACCCCCTCCTGATAAGAGGTTGTATCCATGGGGTGCTTACTGCATGCTGGGTGTTTTACATCGATCATCTCATTTTGTCCTCAGAGCAATCCTGGGAGGTGGTGTCATTGTTCCCATTTTGCAGGTGAGAAAGCAGATTTAGAGAGCTGAAGTGGTCACCCAAGACCCCAAGCAGTTAGCCCTCTCACCACGCAGTGAGGTGAGAGTGAGGAGCTTCCAGGGTCTCCCCCAAGCCCTGTTCTTAGAGGGGTAGGTAGGTGCTCAGGACACAGCACCCAACCTGTGAGGGCAGAAGAAGGTCCTCCTCAGACTCGGGCTGAGAAAGGGAAGGCATCATTGCAACAGCTTCCAACTTTGCTGTCTCATGTAGTGAACAGCAGAGATGGGAAAGGGATCTAGAAGGAGGTGCATCCCAAAGGCCATTGGAAGGAAACCCAATGACCATTATCCAGCAAGGAATAGCTGGTGTTACCTGGATCCTGAACCAAGGCCTTTCTCCTCTGGGAAGACTGTGGACCTGATCCCAGGGGAAGCCAACTTCTAAAGCGTTTCCCAGCCCGGATGGCCAGAGTGACCCTACACCAGCACTACATACTAGTTTCTTATGAAAAAGCGGGCAAGCGGGGCTGCTGAGAAAGAGTGAGGGAGAAACCCACAGCCAGAATCACTGTGGACAGGGCAGCGTGAGAGCCTTTCAGGGTGGTGGCCGCTCTGTCCCTGCTGTAGCAGACTGGAGGCAAAATCCACAGCTGAGCACGTCTCTGGTGGTCCAGTGGTGAAGAATCCGCCTGCTGACGCAAGGGACATGGGTTCGATCCCTGGTCGGAGAAGATTCCACATGCCAGGGGGAAAGTAAGTCCGTGGGCCACAACTACTGAAAGCCCCACACCCTGCAGCTGGTGCTCTGCAATGAATGTGGGAAGCCCATGCCCCACAATGAAGAGTAACTCCCAACTCATAGCAGTTAGAGAAAGCTCGCGTGCAGCAACGAACACCCAGCACAAGCAAACATAAACAAGCAATTAAAAATTAAAAACTAAATTGAAATATTTTTTTAATCCCCAGTTGAAGGGCAAGTTTCAGGTACAAGTGCAGTGAACAGAAAAGACATGCCCTTGGCATCGGCTGACCCAGCCCTGGCCCACTGCACCTGGGTCTCCAGTGAAATCCCGTCGTGTGTCCTCTTCTCTGAGGAGGATCATCGCCAGAGCCCAGTCTCTGGAGAGCAGTGATAAGCATTCTCTGTTTGGTCGGTAATTGGCATGAAAGGCCACAGTCCTGAAGTAGGACATCACTGGATTCCTGTCGATGCAGAAACTTTGGTGAGATTGTAACTCTGGCCTCTTCTGAGTTACCAAAATAGAAGCAGCAAATATTTGTCAGCTCTCCTGCCAATTCCTATTCATTTCTAGTGGCTTCCTGGGGTACAATGTCGAGCAAGATTCTGAGCCCATGTCTGAGGCTCAGTGGAAAAGATAACCACTGTTGATTAGTGAGGTCTGCAGTGGACAAATAGCAGAAACACAGTAGTGGAGGCTGGTTCCTGTCCCATCAGCAGTAGATGCTGTCAAAGGGTGGCTCAGGGGTCTTCCCTGGTGGTCCAGTGGCTAAGACTCTGAACTCCCAATGCAAGAGACCTGGGTTCAATCCCTGGTCAGGGAACTGGATCCCACATGCCACAAACTTAAGTTCTCATGCCTCAGCTAGGACTTGGTGCAGTCAAATAAATGAATATGTGATAAATGGTGGCTCAGTTGTGGGCTGGGATGAGAACCCCTATTATTACAGATATTCTTATAAAGAGTGACCGGGGCATCCACTCCAGTATTCTTGCCTGGGAAATCCCATGGACAGTCACAAAAATTCGAACACGACCGAGCACACAGCACACACACAGGGCATTCATGCCGTGGAAAAATCTTTGGAGGTGATGATCTCGCCCTTCCATCTGAGGAAAAAAGCTTCCAGAAAGACGCCTTTCTTCTCCATTATCTGAGCTCCTGAGAAGGGCAGCAGGTCAAGGGCCATTTCCTCTTCTTTCCCCCAAGGAGCGAACGTCTTGCCAGCAAGGGCCTCTTTCCCCAAGGCTGTTCTGGAGCTCTTGCTTGCCCAGGGCAGCTGCAGTCACACAGTTTGTTTCTTGTCATGGAAAGCTGAAACTTCTCAGAGCCCAAGCTAAATACTGGCTACGGCAGAACATCCAGTTTTTTGTTTTTTTTTTCATGAGCCCCTGCTGAATTGAAACCCAGAAGCCAGCGGCCCACCTGCCAATTATTACAGTTAATTCTGTGCAGGCTTGACTCAGGAACTGAGACAGAGAGTTCTGTTTGCTGCTGGGGGCACACAGGGCGGGCGGGAGGGGCTGTGAATGCCTGTGTGTGTGCGCCCAGGCTGGTCCTGGCAGCCACAGTGCCCTCCTCTGCACTGGGAGTCTGGCATCCAAGTGTGACTTCAGTGGGCCCTCCTTCTCCTTGAGTCGGCCTCTGAGATCAGAGATGTTGACGGTCAAGAGCTTCTCTTCCTCCTGCTCCACACCACGGCCACCCGCTTCCTCTTCAGAACTCAGTGAAGAACACTTGTGTTTATTATTATTATTATTTTTCCAAAGGAAAAGAGAGAAAGACATTGAGGTTAAAACTCTGGGGGTTTTCTGTTGCCTTTTCTCCTCTGACCCCACTGCCTTGTAAGATCTCATTAACTCGGGGAGAGAACAGTCACTCTTTGTTCCCTGGAAGCAAGGAGCGAGTTTTGTGGTGGACCACGGGGCGAGTTCCAGTTTGGTCTTGCCTGAAGGTGACCTCAGTCCTGGTTGCTCAGGGCTCTCTGTCCTAAGTTCCTTCAGGCCTCCTTCAGTTGATTCATGAGTTTATCCATTCATCCGTTCATGTGTTCATTGGCTCCTAGCAAGCCAACTAGGTGGGACATCTGGTTGACTGTGAAGGGGAGGAGGATTTCCTGCCCTCTGGGAGTGAAGCAGGAAAGTAGAGAGTAAGCAAATAATTGTAGGAACGACCAAGGACCGCGTGGCCAGCACTAGGTAGGGGACACTCAGGGGTAAGACCTAGCTCGGCCCTGCAACAGGGGACTGAGTGCACAGAAGACACTAGAGCAACTGCTCAGGATGTGGTGCAAACCTGTTAGGAGGAGACATAATCTAGAACGTCCAGTTCACAATCTATAATGTTCGGAAAGGGAGTGGTCCCTAACTTCCTTGTCATTTTAAGTAGAGAGCTGAAGGGGGAGTTGCATGAAGCAGAGAATGGATCTGGGTGGTGGGACAGCAGGTCTCAGGAGAGGAAATAGTGTACAAGGCCCCCCAAGACCCACGGTTCCTTCTAACTGCTGAAGTCTGCGGAGACCGGAGCATCGAGGGTGGCAATTGGGAGAATTCCAGAACAAGGAGAGCTGCAGCAGGCAATAGGGCAGCCACACGCGGCCTCGTGAGTCTGGAGAACCAGGGCCTCCTTCTTCAGGACGCAGGGAGCCATGGGGTGAACTGAAGCTCAGTTCATAGCATCATTGTTCCCACTCCTGTCCTGTGGTCCCTGGATATTTGTGGTGGTGGTTTCATCACTAAGTCATGTCCAAATTTTGCGACCCCATGGACTGTAGCCTGCTAGGCTCCTCTGTCCATGGGATTCTCCAGGCAAGAATACTGGATATTGTCTCCCCCTAACTCAGCAAGACAAGCCATTGGCCAAAAGTGACTGCCCACAGTGGACACTGTGCCAGGGCCAAGGCTGGCATAAAGATGACAAGACCCAGGCCTGACTCCGAGGAGCTCACCCATGAGTGGGTGGATGGACCTGGAGGTGGGTGCCCTTGTCACCCTGAGGAGGGAGCTATGACTTGTTCGAGGCAGGAAGGGTGGGAGGATGTCTGGGGGAGGAAAGGAGACTTGAATGAGTCTTGTGGAGGAAGCCATTTGCACCTGGAGGCTGGAGATCCAAAGGTAGGAAGGCCATGGTGAGTTTGAGACCAGGGATTGCAGGGCATGTTTAACTGGGCTGTCCGGCCCCTTAGCCTAGAACATTCAAGCCTCCTGACTGACCCAGAAAGTGGGCGGCTGATTGGAACCACATGTTGGCACCAGCCTTCTGTTGATGCCGGAGGAGGGCTTCATGCCAAGCACGGTGCTGAGAAAGGAGTCGGCTGGTGGAGGCGGGCAGTGCTGGGCTGGCTCCTCTTCTATGATGAGCGGTCCATGGTTCGTGATGGCCAGGAAGCCAAGGATGTCAGCTTATGACTCCTGCCCTGCATTTTAGATGTGACAGCCCTGGGAGATTTCTAGACCAGAAAACTCATCTTTAAAAAAAAAAATGACCCATACCTGCCCAGGGTCCCAGGGGACACTGTGTCCTGTGCTCCCCTCTGGTCTCAGCTGCAGCAAATGTCTCCAGACCGTGGCCACCTTAATCACACGGTATAAGCGTCTATTTTAGTTACATAAACAGAGTTGTCTACATTTGGACTCCGGGGCTGGCTGCAGGAATTTGTAAACAGCGTGGCGTACGCGTCTCACAGAAAGTTGCCAGGACATGCTCCTTTCCCACTGCCTGTTGTCCAGTTTTCCCTTTTATAGAGAGTCTGGCTGGGAAAGGGAGACGGAACTTATTTGGAAACAGGAGACGATCTTTCAGGCAAATTCCTCTCTCCCGTTTCCGCAACCACCACCTTCTCTTCTGAAATGTTGAGGTCTGTATGGAATGAAGGCTGCTCCTGAGTTCTGAGTCCCTCGTAAATACTAGCTTCTCACAAATATAAATATCAACCTCACGCAAAACAAATTTGGGGAGATGTTATTCTCGGAAGGATAACAAGGGATTATGAAGCTTGAGGGAGGTTCTAAAAGCTGTTGGACACCGCTGTCTCTATCAGGGCCAAGACCCCGTGTGACATCACAACGTTCCCTTTGCTACCCCTGCCTAAGAAGGTTCTTCAGCTTCAAGCAGGGGCTGGGAAGGTTCTAGAATGAAGATAGGCTTGGGGCCACGGAGAAGTGGTAGCCTCAAGGGGGAGGGGGGCGTTCTTCCTTTTTCTTCATTGAACAACCATTAAGGAAGCATCTATTCAGATTAGATGCTGCATTCAGCACTATGGGCCTTAGAAGATGTCTAACACACACCGTCGCATCAGACAACATCAGTGAAAGGTGGGAGCATGAAGAGTCACGTAGATGGATTTGGACTGGCAGGGGGAGTCGAGTTTGACTTACCGCGTACGTGTCTGCTGAATGAATAAGTGAATAGATGAGGGAACAACAGGTCTGTGACTGAGAATGAAGCCTGCTACAGCGGCGGGAATCGAATCCTGAGCTTGATTTCACTGCAAGGTCGCTTGTGCTCAGACTTACAGCTAGACTCACAAGCCGCCCCTTTCAGCCTGGCACTCAGGGTGCGGGATGGAGAGCAATCCCCAGGCAAACCAGCACAAACTGCTCCTCCTGCTCAAAACTTAGAAGGAAAGAGAAGTAGGAGGAAGAAAAGCTCCCGTCGAGGAAATACCTGAACTGGAGGGAAACGGGAGGAAAAATCAGAGGCCATTGGGACACACAGCAGTCGTGTCTCTCCTTTCATGTTTTAGGAGAACAAAGAAGCAGAAAATAATTTACCCACATAGAAAGACACAGGGAAATTAGTAGGTTATGGGGAATTGGGCACTGACAAGCAAAACAAGAGGGCTTCAGTTCTTAAAATATTCTCAAACAAGCTCCACAGTAAACAAAGCTACAGGTAGCCTTTTATTTCATCTCCACAGAGAATGGCAGAGAAATCAGGACTTTGAATCACTCAAAATGTTGTATGTGTCTGGAACAGTTACCTGTGTTTCAGGAGCATTTATACAAGGAAAAACTGAAGCTACAATACGCAGAAGTTTAAAGCAACTAATGTTTAGTGTAAAGGTTCTATCTTCTACCTAGATGTTTTACTTCTTTAGTTTTTTTTCTGTAAAGTGTAACCCTTTTAGAAAGGTGGGTGGGTGTTAATATTTAGTGATTTGATTTTTAAGGACGCAATGGCGTCTGCTCTTTTAATAAAGAGTTTGATGTGTTAGAGATGCCGTCGCTGAGTGGGAAACAGCAGGATGTCAGAATCAGTGACCATCCACGGAGACAAGTCCGGCTGGTCCACGGGATGAAAAAGCTCAGCTTTGGCGCCACCTGGTGGCACTCACCTAAATAAGAGCGAGGCATATCGCTCATTTAAGCTCAGAAAGTGACAGAAAAGGTCCCTAAGGTAATCGAAAACGTTATTTCATGAGCTTTTGCAGTGTGAGCAGTTGTGCAACAGAATGACCTGGACCTGGTTCTTTCATTATAAAACTTTTCAGTCCGATGGAAAATGGTCTCTGAAGACTTCATGCTTCAATTTTTTATCTTTTATATTGTTTTTTGTTGTTGTTTGTTTGTTTTTGCTTTTAATGAAGTGTAGTTGATCTAAAACATTGTGTTAGTTTCTGGTGTACAACAAGGTGATTCAGTTATACATTTGTGAATCCTTTTTCATATTCTTTTCCATTATGATTTATCACTGGGCTTCCTAGGTGGCACAGTGCTAAAGAACCCACCTGCCAATGCAGGAGACACAAGAGATGTGGGTGTGATATCTGGGCTGGGAAGATCCCTGGGGTACGAAATGGCAACCCACTCCGGTATGCTTGCCTGGAGAACCTCATGGACAGAGGAGCCTGGAGGGCTACAGTCCGTGGGGTCACCAAGTCAGACACGACTGAACACACACACACATGTTCATCACAGGATACTGAATATAGTCCCCTCTGCTCTACAGGAAGACCTCATCCTTCCTTTATGATGCAAGCGACTCGAGTGTGTGAGTTCAATGACTTGCGCCTGAATTCTTATCTGTATAACTGGGTTTCTTATCTGGTTTCTTATCTGTATAACTGGGGCAACGATGAAACCCATTTCACAGGATTATTGGGAACCTCAAATGAGCTAATATAGGTGAAGAATTAAACTTTTTGAGTCCAAGATTATGACTTCCGTTCGTCGTTTCTTCCTCACCTGTCAAGTCTCAGATGGGGCTTGCAGGTTGGGGTAAAGACCAGAAGTCCCTCAAACATTGCTGGCATACAGCAGGTGCTCAATAACTAGGAGCAGCTGAGCGAGTGGCAATGGCTTTGACATTACTGTTGGGCAGGCGTAGGGTGAACCTGGGAAAGCTGGCGGTGGGCTGCAACTTTCGACAGCATTTGAACTTTGGTGGTGTTAGTGATTTCTCGAGAGCAAGGGATGCAATGGTCCATTAGATCTGTGCGGGGAACCACAAGAGCAGCCAGAGCCTGGTTTCTTCAGTGACAGCTAAGTGCCAGGTTGAACTTCCCGAGCAAGACTTTTCCCCGAGGCTTGAACACCACTCGTAGGTCTGCCCAAACTTCAACAGCTTCACAGAGTTGTCTCTCTGTCTCAGAGAGGAGACAGCTCTGCCTGAGACTGTCGTCGGGGCAAACAGGAAGACGGTAATAAGAGGAGAATTGGAGAAGGTAGAAGTGGTGGTTGGGACCCTTCTCTGTGTCTTGGTTCCCCTCTGTGCTGAACTGGAAGATCTTTAAGACCCCATATGGTCCTAACGTTCTACCCAGGGCTCATAACCATGGACACAAAACACAAAGCTGTCCTGGTGAGGATATGGAGGAACTGGAATTTTTCACTCCTTCCTGGCTGGAATGTAAACTGGTATAACAACTCTGGAAATTAATTTAACAGTTTCTTAGAAAACTAAATAAGCATCTGCCCCATGACCCAGCTTGGAAAGAAAGCTATGACCAACCTAGACAGGGTATTAAAAAAAGCAAAGACATCACTTTGCCAACAAAGGTCTGTAGAGTCAAAGCTATGGCTTTTCCTGTAGTCAAGTACAGATGTGAGAGTTGGACCATTAAGAAAGCTGAGCGCTGAAGAATTGATGCTTTTGAACTGTGGTGTTGGAGAATAATCTTGAGAGTCCCTTGGAGAGCAAGGAGATCCAACCAGTCAATCTTAAAGAAAATCAGTCCTGAATATTCATTGGAAGGACTGATGCTGAAGCTGAAACTCCAATACTTTGAACACCTGATGCAAAGAGCTGACTCATGGAAAAGACTCTGATGCTGGGAAAGGCTGAAGTTAAAAGGAGAAGGGGGCAGCAGGGGATGAGATGGTGAGATAGCATCACCAACTCAATGGACATGAATGTGAGCAAACTCTGGGATATAGTGAAGGACAGGGAAGCCTGGCGTGCTGCAGTCCCTGGGGACCCGTGGCTTAGCGACTGAATAGCAACAGTATGACCCAGCAATTGAACTCTTGAACATTAATCTCAGAGAAATTAAAAACTTATGTTCACACCCAAACCTGTACATGAATGTCCATAGTAACTCTGTTTGCTATAGCAGAAAACTGAAAACAATTCAAATGTCCTTTAGCAAGTGAAAGGTGAAACATTGCTAGAATGGAATACTACTCAGAAACACAAAGAAACTAGCTATAGACATACACAGCAACTTGGATGGATCACATGGACATTATGCCAAGTGGGAAAAAGCCAGTCTCAGAAGGTTATTTACGTATGATCCTATTTACAGAACATTCTCCAAATGACACGTTTATAGAGACTGAAAACAGAAGACAGAGGGTGGGAGAGAGGGGTGCACATGTAAAGGGGGTGTTAGGGGCTTTCTTCATCTTCCCAGATGGCACTAGAAGTAAAGACTCTGCCCGCCAATGCGCGAACCACAGGAGACACAGGTTCGATCCCTGGGTCAGGAAGATCCCCTGGAGGTGGAAATGGCAACCGGCTCCAGTGTTCTTGCCTGGGAAATCCCATGGACAGAGGAGCGTGGTGGGCTGCAGTCCAAGGGTCACAAAGAGTGGACTCACCTGAGCACACAGAGGCTTTCTTAAAGGTGAGATGGGGGAGGGGGGGTTCTGTAGCTTGGTGGTGGGAGTTTCATGAATCTACACATTAGAGGAAAATTGCACCAAACTATACACACACATCAATCCAATGGACATGAACTTGGACGAACTCCGGGGGATGGTGAGGGACAGGGAGGCCTGGCGTGCTGCAGTCCATGGGGATGCAAAGAGTCGGACACGACCTGGTGACTGAACAGCAGCAACAAACACAGAGAGACAAATGTGGGTAAAAACGGTGAGATCGGAGTAAGGCCTGTGGTCCAGGTAACAGCCCTGTATCGGTATAGAGTCCCTGGTTTTGATATTTCCTCATTTACTGAGGAAAGCTGAGTGAAGGGTACATGGGACTCAACATGTTTGCAACGTCTTCTGGTTCTACAGTGATTTCAAAGTAAAAATGATAAAAAGGAAATATATAAAACAGCTCTATCCGTCACTGTCTAACATAAAAATTAATTAATAAATAAGCACAGACCTCGTTCAGGGCTACTGGCTGTGAGATCCAGCAGGAAGGAAGTCACTGCCCAGAACACAGCACATCTCTGATGCCCGGCGATGACCTCGGCTGGACCACGCGGCTCTGCGAGCCAGGCGTGCCTGACAGCGCTGTGGGGACGCAGTGTGGTCATTTTGAGCACCGCAGCCTCTGGTTTAGATTTGCTTTCCCTAGCCTGAGCAGAGGAGAACCTACAATAAACACCATGCCTAGTCAGGTCTGAAAGACCATCAGCAAGAAGGAGGTGGTCAGGAATTCTCCATAGGTAAACAGCAGGAGTCATCCCTCCGGGCCATCCCTCTTCTGGATACCCATAAAGCTGTTCTGTCTCCTTGAGGCTGCTCATCTGAAGCAATTTCTTTTGCTTTTAATTTAATTTCATTGTTGTAAGAATACTTAACTGGAGATCTACCCTTTAAAAAAAATTTTAAGTGTACATTCCTGTTGACTCTAGGTGCAATGATCTTTAGAGCTTATTCATCTTACTTGACTGAAAGCTTATGCCTGGTGATTAGTAATTTCCCATTTACAACCCCCCCAAGCCCCTGCAACCACCATTCCACTTTTCGATTCTATGAATTCAACTATTTCAGGTGTCTCATGTAAGTGGAACCATCCAGTGTTTGTCTTTCTGTGACTGGTGAATTTCTGTCAGCATGATGCCCTCAAGGTTCCTTTGTGTTGACTTGTCACAGAATGTCCTTCTCTGTAAAGGCTGTATAGTATTCCGTTATGGGTGTTATAGGTGTCGACCACACGGTCTTCATCCATTCTTCCCCTGAGGCGCTCTTAGGTCATTTCCACGTCCTGGCTCTTGGAACAGTGCCAAGATGAACATGTGGGTGCAGATATCTCTTCAAGATCCTGATTTGGATTCATCTGGATCAATACCCAGGGCTGGGGTCACTAGATCACATGGTAGTTCTAGATTTAATTTTTTGGGGGCCTCTGTACTGTTGTCTATAGGGACATGGCCATTTTGCATTTCCACCAACAGTGTGAAGGGGTTCCAATCTCTCCACATCCTCTCCAACACTTGTTGTCTTTTAAAAAAATAATAATAGCCATCCTGACATGTGTGAAGTGAAGCAGATTCTTCAAGCTACCACACTTTGGAGTCTAGGAACGTCCTAAAGACAGTTTTCTCCCAGACAAGGCAAGGACTTGTTCTAAATGTTCAAGGAGATGGAATTCTTACAAATCATTTCTTAAGAGAGAGGGTACTTGGGTTTGGTGGATGTCCCTCCTTGAGATCCAATCTGAGTGCATCAGGACAGAAGGGCTGGGTGTCCACAGTGATGGGGCTGAGGTGGGACTGCTGGGGCGTCTGGGGGTCTCTTCTGGCCCTGGACACTCCCCATCCCAAGCTTCTGTCTTTGAATCAGCCATAAACATTCCAAAGAAAACTCATTCAACAATCTGACTAAATGAAGCACTCAGGACTAAGGAGAGGTGTTGTCAAGGATACATCTGGGAAGTGTTTCACTGGATGCATTCACAGGAAGCTGGGTTCTAAGTGGAGAACAAAAGGCAGGTCTGATTCCTGGCAAAACTGGAAAGCAAGATGAAGTTTGCTTGTGAGAATCCTCTTTTCTGTTCCCCTATTGGGGTTGATCTGCTTTTCCCTACAAGGGTCCGAGGCCTCGCACTACTTCTAGGGGAGACAAAGTCCCCTTGGTTCTCCCTTCTCAATTTTCAATCCAGTTTCAGTTGCCCCCACACCTGTGGCCCACATGTTGAGGATTCTTTTTTCTTTGTTTTGATTCTCCTCCACTTTGAAAATCATCTTTGTAAAATAGCCCTGGTATCACAATAAGGCAATTGTTCATTCCAGATTAGCACAGGGGAGGAAATGATGCTGAAAGCTTAGCTTCTATGTACACGGGTGCTGAAAGGAAGCTCAGAGACAGAGATTTGGGTGAAGTGGGAAAGGACAGCTTTATTACCTTTCAGGAACTGCAGGAGATGCAGCTTTGATCCCTGGGTCAGGAAGATCCCCTGGAGGAGGAAGTGGCAACCCACTCCAGTATTCTTGCCTGGAGAATCCCATGGACAGAGGAGCCTGGTGGACTACAGTCCATAGGGTCACAATGAGTCAGACACGACTGAGGGACTTAGCACACCCACGAATCTGCAAAGCACTGAGAGCTTTTGTTCAACCAGACTCAGAATGAGAAATTACAGACAAGACTCCTGCTGTCATGGAACTCAAGTTCTAGTTAGAGACAGGGCATGGGGATCAATGAAACAGGATCATTTCAGAATCAGAGATGCATCATGCAAGGTGGTACAGTCTGTGCACAAATTCCACTAACACTCTAAGTGAAGGGTGTCCCCCAGTTGTGAACTGACAGTGTATGGAATAGGATGGGGTAGCCCTACACAGTTCAGATAATTTAGAATTGTTCTGAGTGACTGATGACTGGGCCAGGAATCCATGTTATAGATCTGGTGGGCAGGGGAAAAAACTTGTCTGACAAGATGTCATTTGAAGTGAACAAGAAGCAAGCCATGCTAAGATATGCAGGAATATTGTTCCAGGCATAGAGAACAGCTGATGCAGAGATGCTGTGGCTGGCCAAATGATGGCCCCTCGAAGACACCCAGCCCCTGATCCTTGGAACCTATGAAGAAAGTTAACTTACATGGCAGAAGGGATGTTGAAGCTGTAAGTAAAAAGCCTTGAGGTGAGATTATTCTGGATTATTTGTGCAGGCTAAGTGCAACCACAAAGGTCCTTGTAAGAGACAGGCAAGAAGGTCAGGGTGAGTGGTAAGAAAGGTGATGATGAAAGCAGAGGTTGGAGTCACATGAAGAAGATGCCATGAGCGCTAAGGAATATAGGCAGTCTCTAGAAGCTGGAAAAGACAAGGAAACAGGTCCAAACCTGCAGAATCTCCAGAAGGAATCAGGCCTACTGACACCTTGATTTTAACCCAGCGAGACCCATTTTGGATTTCTGACCCCCAGAACTTTGAGATAATAAATATGTGTTGCTTTAAGTCACTAGGTTTGTGACAGCCTTTTGCAGCAACAATGAGAAACCGATACAGATGCTAAGGCAGAAACCAGAAGAACAGGGAAGCACGATCAGGTTACAAGGGGCAGATGAGATCAGAGAGGGGACCAGGGGTCCTCTGTTGGCTTGCAGGCTGCACTAAGGTCTGAATTTTACTCTAAAGGTGATGGGAAACCAGTGGAGAGTTTTAAGCAGGGCAATAGTGTGTTCTGACCTATGTTTCTAAAAGGTTATGCTGGTTGCTCTTAGACCTGTATGAATGAGGACAAAGAGCAGAAGAAGGCTGAAGGCAGGGAGCAAGCCATGACAAAACCACAAGGCAGGTGGTTCAAAGTAGACTGAGTTGAGATGTGTTTTGAAGTGTCAGATTAAAACACAAAACCACAAAAGCAGTAAGAAATAAAGCTGAATCTATTGCTTGTCAGACAAAAGGACACGATCAAAAGGTCTCCTGTGCAGAAATAGGAAGAACGAAGCTTAGGGCAACAATTAAAAAAAAAAGTACAACAGAAGAGGACAAGTTTCTGGGAATAGGTGTCCAGTTGGTGCATGAGATGGATCATGCATCACTCTTCTTTGCAGTTGGCCATCACACCAGTTAAAACACAAAAGCCCAGACACAGTTTCCAATGAAGTTGAGTTGGGTTGCCATAGTTCCGGTGGGTTCAATGTCACTCAGAGGTCACACTTACTCATCCAAGATCAAGACTTGGAGAGATTTTTCTTGACAGGAGTGAATCTACAGTATCTGCTGATGGATTGGATATGGGAGGTAAGGAAAAGAAAGGAATCAAAGCTTATTCTTGGGTTTTTGGCTTAAGGAACCGAGAGGATGGTGAGTGTACATTTACTGTGATGGTGGAGGAACAGATCTGGTGGAGAATTAAGCACTCTGTTTGGAACTTTGAAGCCGAGATGTCAACAGACAAGCAAGCAGAAATGTTAAGAAAGCATTTGGACGAGACTGAAGTTCAGAGGAAAGAACTGGGCTGGAGACATAAATTTATAAATATGGATTTTTAAGATATCACAATCAAATATTGTGGTACAGTTTACATCAAGTTACATGCACCTATTTCAAGTGTAAGTTGTATGACAAATGTATACACTTGGGTAACCACCACCGCAATCAAGATATAGAACAATTCAGTTACCTGCAAAAGTTCTCTCCTCATCCTTTGCGTTCATGCTTCTCTTCACTTGACCCTAGGAAACAACTGATCTGCTTTCTACCACTATAGATTACTTTTGCCCTTTCTGGAATTTCTAGAAATGGACTTACACAGTAAAACCCTTTTTTGGTCTGACATGTTTTGCTCAGATAATGTTTTTGAGATTCATCCATGTGGTTGCATGTATCATTATGTTGTTCCTTTTTACTTTTGAGCAATATTCTATTGTATAGTTAGACCACAGTTTGTTTACTTGTTTGTCTATTGAGGGATATGTGGGTTATTCCCAGTGTTTATATTATCAATACAATCGCTATGAACATTCATGTGTAAGTCTTTGTGTGGATCTACTTTTTCATTTATCTTGGGTGAATACATAGAAGTGGAAATTGTTGAGGCCCTTTTTAAAAAGTAATTGATTTGGTTGTGCTAGTCTTAGTTGCAGCATGTGGGATCTTTTTTTATTGCAGTATATGGCATCTAGTTCCCTGACCAGGGATTGAAACTGGGCCCCCTGCATTGCATGGAGTCTTAGCCACTGGACCACCAGGGAAGTTCTCGTTGGGGCCCTTTTGCTAAGTTATTCAGAAACTACCAAACTGTCTCCAAGTGGTTGTATCATTTTCCATTCCCACCAGCGATGAGCAAAGTTCCAGTCACTCCTCAGCCTCACAGTCGGTGTTCTCAGCCTTATTTAAAGCTTAGCCATTCTAGTATGTGAGTGGTGGCATCTCACTGTGCTCATAAGTTCATTTCCCGGCTGACTAATGACGTTGAGCCACTGAGGGGTATAGGAAGAAGTTCAAGGTAGCTAACAAAGAAAAGAAAAGAAAAGAAATAATGATTAACTCCAAGGGGAGGGGGGAAAACTTGTACAGGAAAGATGTAATTACCGCTCCCAGTGTGAGTCATCAAGGGACAAGGTTTCTATCCCCATAGAAATGCAAACTCTGAGATTGGCTTTAACCCTCAATTGTGATGTAACTAACTTCCCAGGTGGCGCTAGTGGTAAAGAACCCACCTGCCAATTCAGGATATGTAAGACGCACGGGTTTGATCCTTAGGTTGGGAAGATTCCCTGGAGGAGGAAATGGCAACCCACTCCAGTATTCTTCCCTGGAGAATCCCATGGACAGAGGAGTCTGGGGGGCTACAGTCCATAGGGTTGCAGACAGTTGGACTTAGCACGCACGTGGTGTAACTGCGTTTGGAGGGTGTGGAGGAAGGTGCGGAGGTACAGCCACCGGCCGTCACAGGAGGACAGCAGAGGCAGCCTGTGCGGGGTGTCTCTCCTCACGGGACTGAGGCGGAGACTGACTGATCTGAGGTTCTCCAAAGACAGTCAGCAGCCCTCTACCTTCTCCATCATCTGTCATCAGAGCTATGTTCTTCTGAAGAAGTGGTGGTAGCCTCTTGGTTTGTATCCATAGCGGTGCCTGAAGAACACTGCAGAGAGCTTGAAAGGCAGACAATTCTTTATTTTTTTTAATTTTATCAATACATTTGGGGCTTCCCTGGTGGCTCAGTGGAAAAGAATATGCCTGCCAATGCAGGAGACAAATCAGGGTTTGATTCCTGGTCTGAGAAGATGCCACATGCCATGGAGCAATGAAGCCCCACATGCCACGAAAAAGAGGGCTTCCCTGCTGGCTCAGTCAGTAAAGAATCTGCCTGCCATGCAGGAGACCCGGGTTCGGTTCCTGGGTTGGGAAGATCCCCTGGAGGAGGAAATGGCAACTCACTCCAGTATTTTTGCTTGGAAAATCCCATGGACAGAGGAGCCTGGCGGGCTGCAGTCCATGGGGTCACAAGAGCTGGACACGACTGAGCGACTAAAGCACCACCATGTGCCCTAGAGCCTGTGTTCCACAACAAGAGAAGCCACAGCAATGAGACGCCACTGCAGCTAGAGAGTAGCCCCCGCTCACTGCAACCGGAAAAAAGCCCGAGCAACAATAAAGACCCAGCACAGCCAAAAAACGAAATAAAAAGATAAATAAAATTATTAAAAATTTTAGCAATACATTTAATGCAAACTAATATATCCAAAATATTATCATTTTGATAACACATTAATATAAAAATTGCTAATAAGACATTCTGTATTATTTGTCATAAGTCTTCAAAATCTGGTTTGTATCATATACTTACAGCACATTTCAATTCAGATCAGCCATATTCTGAGTTCAGTAACTGTCTCATGGGACAACATATATCTAAATGCTGAGAAGGAAAACTGAGGCAGCTATCCAGTTCAAGCTAAACAAACAAGCCAAAGTACTTTTCTTTGCATAAGTTATTTAGATATTTCAGGACAAAATGGTTTTAAGCCTATGCGTTTACTCCAGGTATTAAATTTGTTTCATCTCATTGATATTTTGGATAAAAATCAAATCTGATAGACTTGAAAGAAGGGTCAGTGTGAAGTTCTTATAAGTATTTAAGCTATCATACTGCTATTTTATAGGCTTTGCCTGGTGGCTCAGTGGTAAAGAATTCACCTGCAAGGCGGAGACATGGCAAGAGCTCTGGGTTCGATCCCTGGGTTGGGAAGATCCCCTGGAGAAGCAAAATGGCAACTCACTTCAGTATTCTTGCCTGGGAAATTCCATGGACAGAGGAGCCTGGCAGGCTATAGTCCATGGGGTCACAAAGAGTCAGATACAATTTAGCAACTAAACACACACATGCAGTGCTATTTTGCATATATGAAATTCACTAGATTTGATGTTCAAGTTTTCCAAATATTCCATAACTCTGTTTTAACCAACTTATCATCTGAGTTTCTATAGTTGAAAGGCAGACTCAATTCTAAACAAAGTCTTCTATGCTCTTCTCTTTCAAAGGAATTTTGGGTTTTGTCAGTGCTGGATGTCAGACTGAATAACACTTCATTTTAAATCCAAAAGCAGATTCAGCTCGCTAGATTTTAAAAACATGCCCTGTGTAGGCAGAGGTAAGTAAAGCTGTATGTGAAGATGTAGACTGCAGTGAAGTTTTGAAAGATGATATTTACTTTCATGTCCCTTGCTTTCTGGGCAGGTAGCATTTTATTGTTGGGGACAAGGCAGAGTAAGTCCATCGAGAGCCTTCTGCAGAGGTCAGGAAGGCCGGTGTCCATCAGGGGACACAGGAGACAGTGTCCCCTTCCACTCTCTTCTCCAACTTGTGACAGCTACTTGCAAAGAAAGTCAAAGTGTGAGTTGCTCAGTCGTGTCCGACTCTTTATGACCCCACGGGCTGTAGCCCGCCAGGCTCTTCTATCCATGGAATTCTCCAGGCAAGAATAAAGGAGTGGGTAGCCATTCCTTTTTCCAGGGGATCTTCCCAAGTCAGGGATTGATCCCGGGTCTCCTGCACTGCAGGCAGATTCTTTACCATCTGAGCCACCAGGGAAGCCCCTTACAAAACAGAATCACAGACATAGAGAATGAATTTATGGTTGCCAGGGGGGCGGATGGGAGTTTGGGAGTTTGGGATAAGCATATACACACTGCTATGAGTATATTTAAAATGGATAACCAACAGGGATGTACTCTACAGCACAAGGAAGTCTGCTTCATGTTATGTGGCAGCCTGGATGGGAGGGGAGTCTGGGGGAGAGTGGACGCACGTATATGTATGGTGGAGTCCCTTTGCTGTCCACCGGAAACTATCGCAATATTGTTAATTGGCTATACCTCAATTTTAAAAAAGTGCTGCCCTTCTCATAATAAGGCTGGCCAAGTTGTGCTTCTCACTGCCACGTCCTCTTATTTCTCTGAAAAGTAATAGCAAAAGTTAATATGTGTAAGGCACTTACTGTCTTATTGTGTGCCAGCTCTACTGAGTGCTTTATGTTCTTTATCTCATCTCATTTTTATGACAACCCAAGGAGATAGAAACTCCTTTCCATCTTGCAGCTGAAGAATCCACAGATCAGGAATACTGTGTAATTTGCTCTCCAGGCTTGTCAGCCTCCAAAGCCAAGCTCTTAGCCTCCAGGATAGATCACCTTCCAGTCTTGCTCTAATTACCAACGTGTAGACTCTCTCCTTTGGTTCTTCTTAGCTCTGCACCAGGAAAACTCAAGTTGTAAGGTTAAACTGATGCTGAAGCTGAAGCTCCAATAATTTGGCCACCTGATGCAAAGAACTGACTCATTGGAAAAGACCCTGATGCTGGGAAAGATTGAAGGCAGGAGGAGAAGGGGACGACAGAGGATGAGATGGTTGAATGGCATCATCGACTCAATGGACATGAGTTTGAGCAAATTCCGGGAGTTGGTGATGGACAGGGAGGCCTGGTGTGCTGCAGTCCATGGGGACTAACTGAACTGAACAGAGTCGGACACTGAACTGAACCGAACTGAAGGTTAAACCACCAGGGCTGCCTGAGGAGAGAGATCAGCGTCTGTTCCTTGTTTCACCAGCAGGGGGCACAGTCCTCTCAGTGGAATTTCCCAGGGAGACATTTAAATGTTCTGCTTCTGTTTCTATGAAAGCACTTTCAGTCCAATGGGACCATCAAATCCATCCTTTCTGGTGGAGTTTGTCTTGTCTTGTTCAGTGAAGGCAATTTTAGAGAACTAATGCTGTCATAAGAAGCTGGTGCAGAGTTTTAGAAATCCTTGCATTTCTTCAGATCACATCTAATACATTGGCTACGGCACTTGGTTGTTGCTGTTGTTCAGTGTCCAGCTCTTGTGACCCCGTGGACTGCAGCGCGCCAGGTTCTTCTGTCCTTCACCATCTCCTGGAGCTTGCTCAAACTCAGGTCCATGAGTCAATGATGCCATCCAACCATCTCATCCTCTGTGGTCCCCTTCTCCTCCTGCCTTCAATCTTTCCCAGCATCAGGGTATTTTCTAATGAGTCGGCTCTTCACATCAGGTGGCCATGGTACTTTGTAGGTCATTTTAAACCCCAGCCCTCTTCCGCTTGCCAGCCAGAGTACTGCAAAACTTATTGTTCAGAGCACTGCTTAATTAGAAAATCCAAGATGAAACAAAGTTAACGTTCCTTTACACTAGATCATTGAATAATGACCAGCCCTGTGACTCTCAAGTGACTTTGGTGGAGGGTAACTTCTGCAGCCACCATTCAGGAACCAGACTCAAACCCTGACTCTACTTCTTTAAAAACAACAACAACAAAAACTTACTTTTAAATTTATTCATTTGGCTGTGTCGGGTCTCGGCTGTGGGACGAAGAATCTTCCTGTGTCTTGGGAGACTTTTTTTTGTGGCCCACAGAGTTTCCCAGGTGACTCAGTGGTAAAGATTCTGCCTGCCAATGCAGGAGACTCAGGAGACGTGAGTTCGATTCCTGGGTTGGGAAGATCCCCTGGAGAAGGAAATGGTAATTCAATCCAGTATTCTTGCCTGGAAAATCCCATGGACAGAGGAGCCTGGCGGGCTACAGTCCATGGGGTCGCAAAGAGTTGGACACGACCTAGCAACTAACCAACAGCAAAGACTCTCTGGTTGTGGCTTGAGGGCTTAGCTGCTCTGTGGCATATGGAATCAATTTTCGCCATTGGGAATAGAGCTCATGTCCCCTCCATTACAAGGTGGGTTCTTAACCCCTGGACCACCAGGGGGACTTCCCTGGCCCTACTTCTATTTCATTCCAGCCTGTTGACCTTACTGTGCCTGGGTTCCCTAGTTGTCAAGTTCACAGTACTTCTCACACTGGGTTGTGGAAACAGTCACATGATGCTGATACAGGAAAAGCATTTGAGAAGAACCTGGAACGTGGTAAGAACTCAAGTGCGTCAGCTTCTATTAAGTCCCCCTCTGCTCAGTTCCAATGTCTCCAACTATCATAGAAAGCATCATTCAGTAAGTAGAGTTTGTCCAGTTTTTCGTATTCTTTGCAGACTTGCTTCCATTTCCTCCATATAACACCTTTTGTGACCAGTTTCTATTTTACCAGACAACAGTGTTGTTATAATTCATTTGGAAATTGTTCCCAGAGACAGGTGAAATGAAGTGAAGTGAGAGTTGCTCAGTTGCGTCCGACTCTTTGCAACCCTGTGGACTATACAGTCCGTGGAATTCTGCAGGCCAGAATACTGGAGTGGGTAGCCTTTCCCTTCTCCAGGGGATCTTCCCAACCCAGGGATTGAACCCAGGTCTCCCTCATTGCAGGCAGATTCTTTACCAGCTGAGCCACCAGGGAAGCCCACAATACTTAAACAAAATTTGGCTTATGAGGAGGTGGTCAGAATAGGAAGTCCTGCCTTGAAATATACTGACTGTCCTCTCACTTCAGTTCAGTTCAGTCGCTCAGTCGTGTCCGACTCTTTGCGACCCCATGGACTGCAGCACGCCAGGCCTCCCTGTCCATCACCAACTCCCAGAGTTTGCTCAAACTCATGTCCATCGACTTGGTGATGCCGTCTATCTATCTCATCCTCTGTTCCTCTGTCTTCCCCTTCTCCTCCTGCCTTCTATCTTTCCCAGCATCAGGGTCTTTTCCAAGGAGTCAGGTCTTCACAGCAGGTGGCCAAATTAGTGGAGTTTCAGCTTCAGCATCAGTCCTTCCGATGAATATTCAGGACTCAAGCCACACCAACCACCCACGGCCATATTCATGTCAGCTCTCTGGGACACATTCCCTCCCCACGAGGTCTGCAGGGCAGGGTGCTGTCCACCGAGACGTCCCGGGGAGGGCAGCTCTTGTGCCCTGACTGGAGCTGGCAGCACGGGGCTGGATGGGGGACTTGTGCCCAAGGCTAGACTCCGCCCAGGCACACCCCTCCAGACACCAAGGTGAATGCCCAGCTGCTGGTCGGTGTTTGACTTTCCACATGAGATTAGATTAAATATTTGGGTTCATAAACATCCAGGACTGCAGACAGCGGTCAGCGAGGGCTCGGCGGGCTGCAGGCTGCGGCTGCATACAGGCCAGGTCTATGCAGCACCCTGGAAGCTCCCCGAGCCAGCAGGAAGGCGCAGCGAAGAGTCCCTACCGCTCACACCACACAGGCAAGTTTCCACCACGAATTCTTCATTGTTAGAGGAATTAAGTAACAAAGCTATTTCCCCCCCAGAAAATGATAAAAGGAAGGATTTTCTTGGTACAAGACCTGGCCTGTCCTTCCTTTCTGCTTTCCTTCCTCCCTTTCTTCCCTCCTTCCTTTTCTGCGCCCTTTTGCTCTGTCTCAGTTTCTGTTTCTCTTCCTCCCCTTCCTCCTCTATTTTCTTCTTCTCCTTTCCCTCTTTCTCCTCCTTCTTCTTTTTGTAGGGCTTTCTGTACTTGTTTCTTCAGTAGTTGCCTTTGCCCGAGCACTTTGAATGTATATTTCTTTATTTTTTAAAATATTAATTTAATTAATTGCATCAGGTCTTAGTTGCAGTATGTGGGATCTAGTTCCCTGACCAGGAAATGAACATGGGCCCTCTGCACTGAGAGGGTGGAGTCTTAGCCACTGGACCACCAGGGAAGTCCCTGAATATTTAATTTTCTAAATGGAAGTTTCATGGTAAATGCAGATACTTGTCTTTTTCTACTCCTGTTACAAAAGGGAAAGACTGCTGCTTTTCGTAGGTCCGGATGATGCTGCTGAGCCACGGTCTTGTAGGAAAGAGAGCTTTGGGTTGAGAATCAAGGGCATGTTGCTTTCCTCATAGTGTTGCTTTGTCCTTGTCATGAACTATGCACATGTATGACAGGGGCCTCCCTGGCGACTCAGTACAGAATCTGCCTGCGGTGCAGGAGACCCGGGTTTAATCTCTGGGTCAGGAAGATCCCTGGAGAAGGGAATGGCAACCCACTCCAGTACTCTTGCCTGGAAAATCCCATGGACAGAGGAGCCTAGTGGGCTACAGCCTATGGGGTCATAAAGAGTCAGACACTACTAAGCCACTGACACTGTCATTGTGTGACAGTTTAGGGGTTATTATGTGTCCTGAAGATAGGGCTCAACTCACTGATGTGTGTGGAGTCAAGCTTGGACCTTAGTCTCATTTATTTTTGCCCAGTGAGCTGACCAGTTGCAGGTGATGGAAACAGGGAGTTTCTGGACTTCGTGACCTCTGCTAGGACAAAGTAGGGGCTGGTGCCAGCCTGGGTGAGTTGGGTTTTGAGACTCAGCACCGTGACCTTGGGCGGGGGACTCAAGCTTGTCTTGGGCTATAGTTACTCTACTCCCCAAGGGAGCAGACAAGCCCCAAGAATCTCTAGGGACCCATCCTTTTATTTGACTGAGCAAGAACCATCTATTAAAAATGCCTGAAAATGTAGACCCATTTGTATTAAATCATGTGACCTTACCAATATTTGACCATTTTTAACCTCTATAAACGGCAACTTCAAATGGTTCAACAGGACGTAAATAATAGTGTCCTCTGCATTCCTTCCTAAGGTGAATGCCCATTATGGTATCAACTTAGAGGACAAAAAACTGTTTATACTAAATGCGGTCAACATCTATCAGTTAAGTAGTTATTCTGGATATCAGAAATGTTAATCTGTTTCAGGATAATGTCCATCAATGAAACAGCTTTCACACACCATGGTTTGGTTTTTGCCTGTGGGTGTGGGCCAGACAATGGGTTGCCCAGCCCTGTCTCATGGTGTCTGAATAGTGAATCCTCCTTTGACTTGACTTCTTCAGTCTGGCCCGGGGTCAGCACTGAGGCATTTTATCCCCAGAGGCCCTTTTCAGCTCTGTGCTTAAAAAGCATATCCTGATTTGCTTATCAGTGGCCTCTGTCCATATAAAAGAGCTGAAGAAACAATCAGCAGTATTAGCTCTAAGAGACCGGTCAATGCAGCTTCCTCCACACCCAGAAACAAACCCAACTCCGGGGGAACTCTGAACTCCTTCATCTCAAAGATACTTTGTGGCAGAGATTTTTGGTTGGGTTTCGGGGGCCCAGGAGTCCCCCAAAAGTGAATGTAGAGCTTCGTATCTGTATACATACTTTATATATACTATATATACTTTTCTGGGGAAAGATAGTCATATTTTTCAATTTTGTTTTTCAAGGAATCTGGGGACCCTCCCTACCTTTCCCCTCCCACAAATAAGTTAAGAATCACTATTGTAGTTTCCAGTTGAAATCTGCAGAACACAGGGTAGGAATGTTCATTCATTCACCAAACCAGTAATAAAAGTCTGCTCCCCACCAACCCCAGGCTTCCCTGGGGGCTCAAATGATAAAAGAGTCTGCCTGCAATGCAGGAGACCTGCATTCAATCCTTGGTTGGGAAGATTCCCTTGAGAAGGGCATGGCAACCCACTGCAGTATTCTTGTCTGGAGAATCCCACAGGCAGTGGAGCCTAGCGGGCTACTGTCCATGGGGTCGCAAAGAGTTGGACATGATTGACTTTCACTTCACCCAACAACCCCTGGCAGGTCCCGGGATTCAAAGATGCATAAAATGATCCCTGCCCTCCAGCAGCTCTGTTCTCATGTCTTTTGGAATCAAAGGATTTATTCTCTAAACATCAGTTTCCTCATTTGTAAAACAGGTTCAGTTCAGTTCAGTCGCTCAGTCGTGTCCGACTCTTTGCAACCCCATGGACTGCAGCACACCAGGCCTCCCCGTCCACCACCAACTCCCGGAGTTTACCCAAACTCATCTCCATCGAGTCAGTGATGCCATCCAGCCATCTCATCCTCTGTCATCCCTTTCTTCTCCTGCCTTCAATCTTTCCCAGCATCTGGGTCTTTTCCAAGGAGTCAGTTCTTCCCATCAGGTGGCTAAAGTATTGGAATTTCAGCTTCAACATCAGTCCTTCCAATGATTATTCAGGACTGATTTCCTTTAGGATGGACTGGTTGGATCTCCTTGCAGTCAAAGGGACTCTCAAGAGTCTTCTCCAACACCACAGTTCAAAAGCATCAACTCTTCAGCACTCAGCTTTCTTTATAGTCCAACTCTCACATCCATACATGACCACTGGAAAAACCATAGCCTTGACTAGACGGACCTTTGTTGGCCAAGTAACGTCTCCATTTTTTAATACGCTGTCTAGATTGGTCATAACTTTTCTTCCAAGGAGCAAGCGTCTTTTAATTTCATGGCTGCAGTCATCATCTGCAGTGATTTTGGAGCCCCCCAAAATAAAGTCTGACATTGTTTCCACTGTTTCCCCATCTGTTTGCCATGAAGTGATGGGACCAGATGCCATGATCTTAGTTTTATGAATGTTGAGCTTTAAGCCAACTTTTTCACTCTCTTTCACTTTCATCAAGAGGCTCTTTAGTTCCTCTTCACTTTCTGCCATAAGGGTAGTGTCACCTGTGTATCTGAGGTTATTGATATTTCTCCCGGCAATCTTGATTCCAGCTTGTGTTTCATCCAGTCCAGCATTTTGCATGATGTACTCTGCATATAAGTTAAATAAGTAGGGTGACAACATATAGCCTTGACATAGTCCTTTCCTGATTTGGAACCAGTCTGTTGATCCATGTCCAGTTCTAACTGTTGCTTCTTGACCTGCATACAGATTTCTCAGGAGGCAGGTAAGGTGGTCTAGGATTCCCACCTCTTGAAGAATTTTCCACAGTTTGTTGTGATCCACACAGTCAAAGGCTTTGGCATAGTCAATAAAGCAGAAGTAGATGTTTTTCTGAAACTTTCTTGCTTTTTCCATGTTCCACCAGATGCTGGCAATTTGATCTCTGGTTCCTCTGCCTTTTCTAAATTCAGCTTGAATATCTGGAAGTTCTCAGTTCATGTACTGTGAAAGCCTGGCTTGGAGAATTTTGAGCATTACTTTACTAGCATGTGAGATGAGTGCAATTGTGCGATAGTTTGAGCATTCTTTGGCATTGCCTTTCTTTGGGATTGGAATGAAAGCTGACTTTCCAGTCCTGTGGCCATTGCTGAGTTTTCCAAATTTGCAAACATATTCAGTGCAGCACTTTCACAGCACCATCTTTTAGGATTTGAAATAGTTCAACTGGAATTCCATCACTTCCACTAGCTTTGTTTGTAGTGATGCTTCCTAAGACCACTTGACTTAGAATTCCAGGATGTCTGACTCTAGGTGACTGATCACACCATCATGATTATCTGGGTCGTGAAGATCTTTTTTGTACAGTTCTTCTGTGTATTCTTGCCACCTCTTCTTTATATCTTCTGCTTCTGTTCAAGTCAAGTCACTCAGTCGTGTCCGACTCTGTGACCCCACGGACTGTAGCCTACCAGGCTCTTCTGTCCATGGGATTTTCCAGCAAGAGTACTGGAGTGGGTTGCCATTTCCTTCTCCAGGGGATCTTCCCGACCCAGGGATCAAACCCAGGTCTCCGGCATTTAGACAGATGCTTTACCATATGAGCCACCAGGGAAGCCCATGTCATGGCCATAAGACATGCTTCTGTTAGGTCCATACCATTTCTGTCCTTTATTGTGCCTGTCTTTGCATGAAATGTTCCCTTGGTATCTCTAATTTTCTTGAAGAGATCTCTAGTCTTTCCCATTCTATTGTTTCCCTCTATTTCTTTGCATTGATCACTGAGGAAGGCTTTCTTATCTCTCCTTGCTATTCTTTGGAACTCTGCATTTAAATGGGTATATCTTTCCTTTTCTCCTTTGCCTTTCATGTCTCTTCTTTTCATAGCTTTTTGTAAGGCCTCCTCAGACAACCATTTTGCCTTTTTGCATTTCTTTTCTTGGGGATGGTCTTGATCACTGCCTCCTGGAGAAGGAGGTAATTGTCTACATTTTAGAGAGGTTTTGATCATCCCATGAATAGCACACAATAAATGGGAAATTGAAACTAAGCAAGCAAGCAAGCAAACATGACCAGGAGCTTAGGAAAAAACTTGTGTTGCAGTGACCACTAACCTAGGTTCCTGAAACTACAAGAGCAAACCACCTTTCTACCATGTGTGAATGTTGGGCTTTCCTGGTGGCCCAGTGGTTAAGAATCCACCTTGCAATGCAAGGGACACTGGTTCGATCCCTGGTCCGGGAAGATCCCACACACTGTGGAGCAACTAAAGCCCATGCGCCATAACTTACTGAGCCAGCGCTCTAGAGCCCACAAGGCGAAAGCACTGAGCCCACATGCTGCAGCGACTGAAGCTTATTCACCTCGAGCCCATGCTCTGTGACAAGAGAAGCCGCTGCAATGAGAAGCCTGAGCATCGCACCGAAGAGTAGCCCCCACTCACCACAACTAGAGAAAGTCTGCATGTAGCCACAAAGACCCACCACAGCCCCAAACTAAATACATCTTTAAAAAATAAAATAAAATGTGTGAATGTGGAGACACCCAGCTCTCTCCTCTAGTGGAGCTGTACTTCTTCCTTCCTCTGCAGTGACCCTCCCCTCAAGATTCAAAGCGCCCCATCCTCATTCCAACGTGAACAACTGGGGCTTCCCTTGAGGCACCCCATCCTGGATGGCCTTGCTAAACATCAAACCACACCTCTCCTGTGTACACTATGTTCCCTTGGAGCCCTGAAGGAACAGGGTGCTAATAACTGAACTCTTCTTATGAGTCAGGCTCTGGCCCAGAGTGTTCACAGGTGGTGAAGAGCCTAGGAGTTGGTTTGATGAAAATATTCACAGAACAGTGTTGGCAGTGAGCGTGACCGACTCTACCGTCCCTCCCATGTAACACTGGGACTTTACTACCTCCGCCTGGAGGAGACAGGAATTACAGGCACAGAGACAGTCCACGAAGGAGACTCGTGGAAGGCAGGCAGGCCAAGGAGCTCCACACATGGAGGAGCTTATAATGTGACCACCTCTCTGGGGGAACCCAGATCCAAGGTGGGCCTCCAAGGTGGGCCTCAGGTGGCCCAGGGCATGCAGGAGCTGCTTCACAGAACAGCTCTTCAATGAGCAGAAACAACTAGAATAGTTCTCATGTCGACAGAAAACAACAACAACAACAAAACATGAAGGGGATGTTCTCTGCCCAGAAGAGGTCCCTTCTCCCCCTTCTCAGTTGCATCCTACTCCACAGTTGCTCAGGGTCTTCCCCCAGACTAAACTTTCCTCATCACCCACCAACCAGCCTTTTTATTTCATAAACTTAGCTCTTCTGGGATTTTTATTTGTTTTGCTGTCCCCCTCCTGCCCCCCATTGTCTCTATGTTCCAACCATTTTTCTATTTGACTTGACTGAAGGAAACTGAATTCTCTCTAGAGGGTGTGGCAGGGGGATGCATACTCTGGGAAAACATTTTTTTTATTGGCTGGAGCTGTGAGAAAAGGTTGGAAGGACCAGAGGGTGAGAACACTGGGGGGTGAAGAAAGTTTATCTTAAAGGCAAAGGCCTCTGAAGATACGTCCCCCACTGCTGCTGCTGCTAAGTCACTTCAGTCATGTCTGACTCTGTGTGACCCCATAGACGGCAGCCCACCAGGCTCCCCCCTTCCCTGGGATTCTCCAGGCAAGAACACTGGAGTGGGTTGCCATTTCCTTCTCCAATGCATAAAAGTGAAAAGTGAAAGTGAAGTCGCTCAGTCAGGTCCGACTCTTCGCGACCCCATGGACTGCAGCCTACCAGGCCCCTCTGTCCATGGGATTTTCCAGGCAAAAGTACTGGAGTGGGGTGCCATTGCCTTCTCCGCCAGTTGTCATAAGGGAAGAATAATTGGGGATGTGGTTAGGGGCTGGCAGGGCCAGGCTAGGAAGGAGGATTTTACTTTGAGAACAACAGGAAGGTACTGCATGTTTTCAAAACAAGGGAACGATATGCTCCCATTTCCCTCTTAAAAAGAGCACATTGGCTGGGCAGAGATGGGCAGATGTGACCCTGGGGAGGCGGCTTTGGGGAGGGTTGTATTGCACTGCACTGTGTCCGCCAGGTGAGACAGTGCCCAGGTGGCCGGGCAGTGGGAACAAGAATGGAGTTGAGAAATATGAGTGATCTCTCACATTGTTCCTTTGTATCACTTACCGAAAGTGCTTCTTTCAAATACGGAAGGACGTACTCATACCTTAGGGATACTTGGAATAAATCACAGCCCGCACATAGGAAATGGGGTGGATCACGTCTGTCCATGGCCCTTGCAAACTTCTGCCCCACAATTCTCTAAGGACACAGAACATACATCAGTCATCGCTTCCTTCAGCTGATGTCTGTGGAATATCTATTATGAATAAGGCATTGTGCTAGCTATTGTGAGGTGATCTGTCTATTTAGAAACAAAGTAATGGATGAAAGACTATCAATGAAAATTTTGAAGGTAAGAAAAATATAAGGAAGAAAAAAATCTGAGTATACCAGCCATGTTAGCACTTTAAACTTATTTATTTCCAGTCTTTTTTCATTTTCTTCTACATATATTATTTATTTACATATGCAAATTGGGATCATAATACATATAGTTTTATGTGCTCTGTAACTATTGTGTTTATGCTACTTTTATTGTAAGATACTGTGCATGCAAAACTGCTGCATAAAACATGAAATTTAAAGAAAAATAAAATATGCACTTAATCACATGCCAGGTGAAGAAGAAATAATATTACTTCCCCCCCAACCTTGTCTGCCCCTCCCTCCATTCCTTAAGGCAGCCAAACAGAGAAAGAATTCATTTTCTTAAACTTGTTCACCTATTTTATTATTTAAATTGCAGCAGGACGGAAATATGCTAACTCTATCCAATCTGACACAGACGCTGGAAAATGTCTTCAAAAGGATTTTTATCACTTACATGGACAACTGGCGCAGGAACACAACAGTTGAGCAAGAGGCCCTGCAAGCCAAGGTTGATGCCGAGAACTTCTACTACGTCATCTTGTACCTTATGGTGATGATCGGAATGTTCTCTTTCATCATTGTAGCCATCCTGGTGAGCACAGTGAAATCCAAGAGACGAGAGCACTCCAATGACCCGTACCACCAGTACATCGTGGAGGACTGGCAAGGGAAGTACAGAAGTCAAATTGTGAACCTGGAAGAATCAAGGGCCACCATCCATGAGAACACAGGTGCAGCAGCGCTCACGATGTCTCCTTGATCAGAGCTGGAGGCAGGGAGCCAACATCTGACATGCAAATATGAAGAGACGCTGGTTCCATGGAGTCAATCCAAGTTGTCATGCTTCAAAGACACTAAGTTCCTCACTCTGTGCTGAGAATTTTCAACAAGATCACGTAGCTGATCAGCTAAGAGGACATTTCAATCTCATGCTTCACGTTTGCTCTGTGGAGCAATTTATGCCAAAGACCTCTCTTCCTTTCTGTGCAATGTCAATGTCATTTTAATCAACGTCAACAGTGAAAATAAAAACATATTTGAAGTAATGTGCCTGGGCAGTGGCAGTAGATATAGGAAGGAGAAATTAACAAATCATTGAATATTCTCCCTTGTGAAATATTATTTTGTATGTTTGACTGATTTGATTTGTAAGTAATCTAGGTGTATTATTCAGAAATGGAGGTTCAAAAATCTATCACTTGCTCACTAGATTGAAGTAGGAGCATTTATTTATTAATTCATGAATATAGAGTCTAAAGTGACAAATGAACAAAACCACAGGTTTCCTTTATGTGTATTGCTTCCTTGGCATTGAGCTCATTTGGAAGTTGGAAGACAGAACCAACATTTCATAAGGGTAGAGTCCACACCAGATAAATAGATCTTTAGGAACTACCTGGTGTAACAAAAACATATTTTTAATTAACATTTTAAGTTTTACAAAAGACTAACTTAAAAGTTCTTGTTATTATAGAAAAAATAATAAAACATGAAAATGCTGCCTGATAAACCATTCTTTTCATTCAATTTATTTTCTTGGTTTACAATTACTTATTTTATGTTTCAAGAAATGTATTTTCACGAATGTATGGAAAGAGGCTGAATTGCTGAGGTCTATTGAACAGCTAGACGGTAGCTGCTTAATATTTTCACCCTGGGGGTCACGATGATATAGAATGTCAGGGCCAAAGGGCACCTTGGAGATCATAGTATCCTTGTCACACCATTTCATTTATGGATAGGCAACTCCAGTTCACAGTTTAGGTGACTTCATTCCTTAATTCAATCAAGCACCATTTATTATCTGTCTACTTGGGCCAATGGCTTCCCTTGTGGCTCAGCTGGTAAAGAATCTGCCTGCCATGTGGGAGAACTGGGTTCGATCCCTGGGTTGGGAAGATCCCCTGGAAAAGGGAAAGGCTACCCAGTCCAGTATTCTTGCCTGGAGAATACCATGGGTTATACAGTACATGGGGCCGCAAAGAGTTGGACAAGACTGAGCGACTTTCACTTTCACTGTCTGGGTCAATGGCCTAGACCAGGAGTATACATATGAACATGATTCCCTGAGCTGGAGGAACTCACTCAGCAGAGAGGGAGGCAGACACAAGGAGGCAGTCAGAACATCCTGATGATACAATGTGACAGGGTTATAATGGGGACCAACACAAAGTGGGAGGAGCCAGGACAGAGGGCCGGCCTAACTCCGGTTTAGGTCCAGAGAGCAGCCGAGAGGGGAAAGTCAATAGCAAGACAGATATATGGGGTGTAGCCTCACGAAGCTTCATGCCCCCTTGTTTATACTCTGCTCCTTCCCCAGCTCCCTGTCTACTCAGCAAAGACAGGGCATTGTGAACAAAGCCTCAAGTCTCAGAGCACTGAGACAAAATTGAAAACAAGAGTCCTTCTTCAGCGTCTTATATGGATTACAAGATTTGTCTCTTTAGAGTGAAATACATTAGGTCTGTTTCCTAACAACAAGCATGTGATTGTGCTAACAGAAGCATTAAATACACTGTTAAGGAAAGCCACCCATATTCCAAGAGCATATATGGTAAGAGTAGTTTCTCTCCTTAGATGAGAAACCCAGAAATGCTGAACCACACAGAAATTTTTTTTAATTTATTTATTTATTTTGGCTGCATTCAGTCTTAGTTGCAGCACGCAAGCTTAGTTGCCCTGAGGCATGTGGAATCATAGTTCCCCGACCAGGAATCAAATCTGTGTCCCCTCACTGGAAGGTAGATTCTTTTTTTTTTTCTTTTAATTTTATTATGAAAAATTGTGTTAAACATTTACAAAAGAAGAGAATAGTTTGGAAGGCAGATTCTTAACCATTCGACTGCCAGGGAAGTCTCCAGAACATTTTAATCAATGTGCCCAGAGCAGCAGATGGATAGCGTCACCAATTTAATGGACATAAGTTTGAGCAAACTCCAGGAAATAGTGAAGGACAGGGAAGCCTGGTGTGCTGCAATCCACAGGGTCGCAAAGAGTTGGACACAACTGAGTGACTGAATAACAACCAGAGCAGCAACTCGGGCCATGAAATGTCAGCTTTGGGTCTGGATCCAGACAGGAATCCAAGGTTTCTACTAACTGACCAAATTTATCTCCTTGACCAAACCCTGGTCAGGCTCCTTTGAACCCTCTTCTTGAATTGAATTCAACCTTGGCCTAAAAACCCTGCAGACTCTTGGCACAAAAAGATACCATCCACCTCCCCACACTAAGAGACTTGAACAAACACTACCTACATGCCTAAGGAGATCCTGGCCTAGGAAAACAAGGAGCCAGGACAATGTACTATTTGTTCAGGCCAAAACCTGGTGGTAGGCAAATCAGCCCTTTGAATCCCGGCTAGAGCATTTACTTTAGAAACCTTTCAATTATAAATCCTTTTTCTCCTCCTTTGAGGTATAAATAATTTACCACCCAAAACTGCCTTGTCTCTTTGATATGCTAGCATTCAAGGAGGGGCTTTAACTTGTACCACTGCCTCCAGTCATAAAGACTTTTTTTCTCCTCCAGGTAAGCATCTATTGACAGACCCAGAGACGGTTGACCCAGTCCCCTCCACTTTTTATAAATTTCCACTGACTCTGCTCAAGTACCTGCTGTCCCAATCCCTTCTTTTTTAAAAAAAATTTTGGCTGCACTGGGTCTTTGTTGAGGCACACAGACTCCTTACTGCAACACATGGGCTCAGTTCCCCCAAGGCAGGTGGGATCTTACTTTCTGGTCCAGGGATCAAATCAGGGAAGTCCCCCTCCTTTTCCTTTTAAAATGCCCAGTTACCTCGGTACAAACCGAGCCTGGTTCATGCTGGGTTCTCTTCCCTCTTGTGGTAGTTACTGAATAAAGTCCGTCCTTTACACTTCTACTGGTGTCCAGTTCTGTTTATCTTTCACACAGGAAAACAAATTAAGGGGGAAAATATCTAGGTTCCCCTAATTAAGTATGTTTTATTATCATCACTTGAAGTATATTGGGGCCAACACAGATGGTTGGCAGCCAACCTTACTTTGGGGGAACAGGAGAAATGCCCAATATTTACCAGCATTTCAGGTCTACAGTCGCTGGTACCTGCTCCACTTTGTCACTCCAGCATCAATTCCGACCGAACCCAGCCTTGCCACATTCAACCTGGCAACTAAAAAAACGCCAGTTCCAACAAGTTGCTGGTTTTCTTTCCCACCTGTCTGCTTTTAGAGTTCTTCCCATATATAGAGTTCTTTCCATAGAGTTGATCCATATAAACCGAGTCCCACTCACTTTTTACAGCAGAGCTCAGAAGCCATTTGAAAAGGAACCCATGGCAGTAGCTGCCCTGATAGTCGAGGTTCAGATTACCCAGAGTCAGGTCCCAGCTCTGGCACTTGCTGGCTTTAAAACTTTGGACAGTTTAATCAGTCTGTGTCTCCGTTTCTTCATCTGTGAAATGGTTATAGTCACATCATGTCTTTAATAGGCTTGTAAGACTTTTATTAGACAATAGCTGCAAAGTGCTTAGAGCAAAGCTATTTTTGTTACTCTCTCCAGGAAAACTTGGCAGAACTTGTACACAGAACTAACCCTCCTCTCCCCAGTCCCTCAATCCGTCCTTTCCTCTGCACTCCCAATGGGATTCCACGAGACAGCCTGGGTTCAAATCTCAATTTTGCCACTCTAACTCACACGTTTTCTTGCATCAACCACTTAATCACCCCCTGCCTCAGTTTCCTCAACCAAAAAAGGGTGAACTTCCCTCTTGTTACCCTGGAATTTGGGTGTCCACTTTGCACCCTCACTTGGGAGTGGGCTCAAATTCCACTCCGGTTTACTAAGCGCTTGTTTGAACGAAGGAATATGGGAACCTAGTAACGGTCACCCTACAGCTACCCCAAAGCAAAAGGAATGCATTTTTGGCAGAGAAGATAAAGGCTAAATTTGGAAACTTCTGAGGACCCACATCACACTGGTTCCAAAAACAGACTGGTTCCAAATCAGGAAAGTACGTCAAGGCTGTATATTGTCACCCTGCTTATTTAGCTTACATGCAGAGTACATCATGAGAAATGCTGGACTGGATGAAGCAAAAGCTGGAATCAAGATTGCAGGGAGAAATATCAATAATTTCAGATATGCAGATGACACCACACTTACGGCATAAAGTAAAGAAGAACTAAAGAGCCTCTTGATGAACGTGAAAGAGTGAAAAAGTTGGCTTAAAGCTCAACATTCCCTGGTGGCTCAGATACTAAAAGCATCTGGCTACAACGAGGGAGACCTGGGTTCAATCCCTGGGTTGGGAAGATCCTGGAGAAGGAAATGGCAACCCACTCCAGTATTCTTGCCTGCAAAATCCCATGGACAGAGGATCCTGGCAGGCTACAGTCCATGTGGTCGCAAAGAGTTGGACACAATTGAGCGACTTCACTTTCAGAAAACTAAGATCATGGCATCCAGTTCCATCACTTCATGGCAAATATATGGGGAAGCAATGGAAACAGTAACAGACTATTTTTGGGGGGCTCCAAAATCACTGCAGATGGTGACTGCAGCCATGAAATTAAAAGACGTTTGCTCCTTGGAAGAAAAGCTATGACAAACCTAGACAGGATATTAAAAAGCAGAGACATCACTTTGTCAACAAAGGTCCTTCTAGTCAAAGCTATGGTTTTTCCAGTAGTCATGTATGGATGTGAGAGTTGGGAGTATTAAAAAAACTGAGCGCTGAAGAATTGATGCTTTTGAACTGTGGTGTTGGAGAAGACTCTTGAGAGACCCCTGGACTGCAAGGAGATCCAACCAGTCCATCCTAAAGGAGACCAGTCCTGAACATTCACTGGGAAGACTGATGCAGAAGCTGACACTCCAATACTTTGGCCACCTGATGCGAAGAGCTGATTCACTGGAAAAGACCCTGAAGCTTGGAAAGATTGAAGGTGGGAAGAGTAGAGGATGACAGAGGATGAGATGGCTGGATGGCATCACCGACTCGATGGACTAGTTTGAGTAAGCTCCGGGAGCTGGTGATGGACAGGGAGGCTTGGCGTGCTGCAGTCCATGGGGTCGCAAAGAGTCGGACACGACTGAGCGACTCAACTGGGGACCCTCTTGTCCTCAGCGGCACACAGTGAGGAACACCATGAGAGACTGCTGAGTGGTAGGGGCCCCGCGACGCCCCGCTCTCCCGCCGCCGTCCTCCTCCTCCAGCTCCGGTCAGGGGAGAACAAGGCCGTCCCACCCCCCACCCCCCCACGGCGTGGACGAAAACGCCTGGCCCACGCCCCAGAAGTTCGCCCCTGGCCCAGCCAAGTCTGTCCGGTGACCCATGTCGCGGCCGCACGAAGGCCGCCCGGGCCAATACCGCGGGTTCCAGAAGCTGGAAATCTTCTCCACGGCCCGGGCCCACTGCGCCGGGGGAGCCGCCTACCCGCCATAGCAGCGCAGGCTCCCTGCGCCGGCGCGCGGAGCGGTGCATTTCGGGACGGCTAGGTTCCCCGCGGCACTGTGGGAGTAGAGGTTTGTGTGCGGCCCCGCCTACCCACCAAGGCGCGGAGCAGCCTAGCCACTATGGCGGTGCAGGCTCCCTGCGCAGGCTTCCTGCGCCGGCGCGCGGAGCGGTGCATTTCGGGACGTATAGTTTCCCCGCGGCACTGTGGGAGTCGTGGTTTGTGCACGGCCCCGGAGCTGGATCCTCCGCGGCCTGGAGCTGTAAGTGGGCGGCGTCGGTGTCCGCCGGATCCTGACCCGAATCCCCGCTGCTCTTTGGGGGGCGCCCAGGCATCGTGTTCGCGCTTTCTCTTCATGACGCTTTCCAGCGGGACCTTGGGGGTGACAGCCACCACGGCCCACCCCCGCGGAGCGTCCGGCCTGGCTGGGTTGTCCAGGCATCCCAAAATGCACGGATCCAGTGGCGGGGGTTGCGGGGCGCGGCGTGTGGAGGCTGGCACGCAGGCCGTAGGGGGGTACCCAGATGTGGTTCCAAGCGAGAGAGGTTTGGGGGCCAGCGAATGTCTCCGACGCTCTGTTGTGTAGGTGGGGTAAGCGGTGGTCGCCCTTGACCGTCATCTTCGGGTCTGAGCGGGGCAGGTTTTGCCCCCCCACACCAGTGTGGGGGCTGGAGAGGACCTTTACCTGGCCCTCCAAGTCACGGAGGGGCAGAGGCCCAGCCCCTCGCCCTGGGAACCCTGGCCGACCCCGGCGGGGGCTCAGAAGTCAGCCCAACTGATAACCCCCACTTCATCTGGACCCCCCCCCCCACTTCCTCCACGCACCCATCGCTACTTCAAATGATGGGGTGAAGGGTTGGGGTGGAAAGAGGCTGGGAATGAGAGCAATTTCGGGAAGTTCAGATTAAGGACACAGCCTAGCGAATGGCTGGAGTGAGACACCAAGAGAGGGACCGACCCTTGGGTCTGTTAGGTGGACCAAGAATAAAATTGTGGACTATACCTTGTCCATATTGCTGTAATTAGCCTAATCAAGATAAGCCGGTAGCTTTTCTATTTTCTTTAGGAGAAATGTAGCAAAGGAAAAATCAGGATATTTTTGCAGTAAAGGAAATAGAACCATCTCTTTCTAAGCCATTGTTATCTTTGAGTTTAAAGCTAAGACTGGATAGTTCCAGAGGAAGTTTAAAACTTCCTGCACTTTGTAGATTTTATGTCTCTCAAAACTGTCCCCATCTGGTTGGCTTTTGTAGTTCAGCCCTCAGACACCAGCTGCCTCCTGGTTCCAAGACTGCAACAGGTGTACATATGGCAGCAGAGCAACTAGCCTGGTGATATTTTTAGCTGTCTCAGTTGTTCTCACTTGCTGAAGTCCTGCAGGGAGCTGCAAAAATAGCTGAGTTGCAGCCTGTAATTTAAGGGCGATTGGGGAAGAGTTATCATTTGGAGGCAGTAGGTGGAAACGAGTTTGATTAATTTGCCCTCTCTCCCACCCTCAACACACTCCTTTGCAGATGGACTTTTAAATGTGTTTCTTTCCTGAAGAGATGGAATTTTGTCACTCTAGATACGATAAGGCAGCTGCCAGTATTGTTTTTACAGTTAGATGCTGTGATATCAGAGAGAATGTGACTTAGGAATTTCAGAGTTGCAGCATTGTTCTTTGGATTTTTAAAATGGTAACACTTTGGCTGAGAGAGGCTAATGGAGTGCCCCCGGGTCAGATGCCTTGTCATTGGCGCCCCCAAGCATAGAGTCCAGATCTCCAGTTCTGGTCATCCGGGGTTGGTTCTTTATGCCATGCCCTGCTGTCTCATTTGCCCTGGCCACCACTTGCTTATGTTCTTCAGCTCACCATGTCTGTTACTGGAAAGACATTTATCGTAACAATTATGGTCGGTATTTGTGTAGTGCTTTTCATGTGCTGAGCCTGGTGCGTAATGTTTTTATAATCTAGTCTTTGAAGGAAAATTTACAGAGAAGGGAGCTGAGGTTTAGAGAGGCCCAGTGACTCATCCAAGGTCATACCACTGGTAAACTTAGCACATGATTGCCAGAGGGCCAGACCACCAGGCGTTCTTTTTACTTCCTCCTATAAGTTTTTTTGGACCTTTTTGTGGTCCTTGACCTTAGAAATTAATATCTAACCGACTTCACTGTGAGTCATTTGGTCTCAGAAAATGTGTGGGAAACAGCCAGACGTGTCTACTTATATATGTAGACAACTCAATAAAAATAGAGGTGAGAAAAATAAAATTGATAGAACCGTTTCAGTTCAGTTGCTCAGTCGTGTCCGACTCTTTCAGATTCCACGGACCACAGCACGCCAGGCTTCCCTGTCCTTCACCAGCTCCCTGAGTTTACTCAAACTCATGTCCATTGAGTCGGTGATGCCGTTCAACCATCTCATCCTCTGTCATCCCCTCCTCCCACCTTCAGTCTTTCCCAGCATAGACATTTTAATTTACAACATGGCTCATTCCTGAGATTATCAGAGATTATTCAAAGTGAAAATTCCAGCAACAGGTTGTAATCTGTTAGGAACATATTTCTCCTGGGCAGGTCAGAATCTACTGCTCCTTATAGACAAAGAAATCTTTTATACACGAAGGTAATGAGCACCTTCGGGCTTCCCTGGTGGCTTAGAAGGTAAAGAATCCACCTGCAATGTGGCAGACCTGGGTTTGAACCTTGGATTGGGAAAATCTCCTGGAGGAGCGCATGACAACCCACTCTAGTGTTCTTGCCTGGAGAATCCCATGGACAGAGGAGACTGGTGGGCTACAGTCCATGGGGTCGAAAAGAGTCGGACACGACTGAGCAACTTAGCACAATGAGTGCCTTTAATCATGGTCATCTCGTTTAAACAGACTTATGGTGTAAATTCCTGTCATGAGCTTATCTGACTTTGAAAAAGTCATGGGGAAAGCTTGGCTATCTTGTGCCAACTGCCGGCTTGTGTTCAAGATACTATGACCTTGGATGTGAAGGAGGTCTGAACTCTTTATGTTTAGATGCTTTGTTAAGTGAAAGTTTTCAGAAAAACATGTCTGAAGTTTATCTCATTTTCCCCATTCTAAAGGCCTGTGAGTTTTTCTTAATCCTAATTGTAAGTCCATTTAAAGAAAGGCATCCCCATGATTTTTTTTAATGCAGAGCTCTCTGCATCAGGATGAGACCCTGGGGCCAGACTGGATGAGTTACAATCCCAGTCCATACTGTGACTGTGGGCGTGTCACTGTCACGTAAACTGGCACTAGTGGTGAAGAACCCGCCTGCCAGTGCAGGAGACCTAAGAGATGCCCGTTCAGTCCCTGTGTCGGGAAGGTCCCCTGGAGGAGTACATGGCAACCCACTCCAGTATTCTTGCCTGGAGAAGCCCGTGGACAGAGGAGTCCATGGGGCTGCAAAAAGAGTTGGACACGACTGAGTGCACACGCGCGCACACACACGTTCCAAAGTATAGACGATAAACTACACCTCTTGGGACAGGTGTAAAGACTAGCTGAGCTATTGGCATGCAGTGCACTTCAGAATGGCTGGGCACAGTAAAGTGAAGCTGTGATTCTTAACACTGAAAGTCTCCGAATTGCAGAAGTAGAGGCCCCCGGAGCCCACGTAGTTGACACTCCCTGTCTTCATTTACAGATGGGACGGAGGTCCCCAGAGGGGAGTCACTTACCAGAGCGAGTAGGCCCTTCATCCAGAGCTCAAGTCTTCTGACTCGTGGGGTATGTGTCCTGGTCTAAAGATAGTGACATGGGAGGCCTCAGAGCAAATCCTGTGCCCCGGCTGGGTCCCTGCCTTGTCTCTTCCGCTTCACCTTCCCCTCCATCCCCCTGACGTTTTAGAGGGAATTCTAAGATTGGAATGACTTTCTTAATACCATTTACCCCCTATCCTTGATTCCCTTCCCACCAGATACTTTTGAAAACCAATATTACCTTGAGGCTTCACTGGTGTTCCGGCGGTTAAGAATCCATCTTCCAACACAGGGGACACAGGTTCAGTCCCTGTCAGGGAACTAAGATTGCACGCGCTATGTGGCAGCTAAGCCCATGTACCTCTGCTGCTGAGCCTGAGAGCCACAATAGAAGATCCCACATGCCGCATCTAAAACCTAACACAGCCCAATTTATAAATAAATTAATAAATGAATACTAAAGCAAGACAGTATTCCTTTGATTAATACTCAGGACCTGAGACATAAAATGATACCCCCACCACAGACTCTTGTTCAGGGCAGGAGGTGGGGAGAGGGTCAGATTAGGGCCTGGGCACCTTTGGCCACAGATGAATGGAGTGGGAGCACGCTTTCCCTTAGGAGTGGGGCCAACACCTCTGCTTGGCTGTGCTTCCTTCCCCGGTCAAGAGCAGCCAAGGAGATTGTTCTGCTCAGCAAGAGCCGAGGCTGTCTTGCTCGCTGGGGAGGCCTAACCCTCATCTCTGCAGAGCTTGCTGTCTTGGCTTGTGGGCCCTTTCTCCCCATTACAGAGAAATCTTCCTAAGGCGGTCTATCTGGAAAACTCAAATTGACCTGTTTCTTCTCTTCCCCATCAGAACAGTGGGACCTGCCCCAACGGGGTTCCCTCTCCTCCTTGTCTGCGTGGCCCACACGACCAGGAGTGAACTCCCAGTTGGTCCAGCATGAACTGGAAGGTAAGAATATCATCAGACATTTATGGCTTGCGGGTTTTCTTTCTCCTGATTGTAAAACTTCAGAATAATAGTTCTGTAGAGATAGGTGGACTAAGAATAAAAAAAGTAGATTAACGTAGGAATCATGATCTATAATACTTTAAGGGAACACATAAATGTACATTTTTTAACCAGACTTTCGGAGGAAGGCTTTTTCTTTGGGAGGACATCGACTGCCCTCAGACGTGCCTCACTTTGCTCGCAAAAACCACCCCTTTGAAGCTTCACCTATAGTCTCACATTTTGGTTTCTTCAAAGTGGATGAAAAAGATCTTAAGAGGCAATCGACATACAAAATCCTTCCTGATTTTTATGCTCTTCTTCCTTAATCTTTCCCATTTGTGTTGCCAACAGTATTTTGTTTTCTAATTCAAATTGAGTCTTTCAAAACAGACAGCTTAGTTTTCATGCAAACAGCCTTTCCTTTCTGTGGTCATATTTCACGAGTGCCATGTTTAAGTAGATTATCCATTATGACATCAAGTGCTACTTAAATATACTGACTGTGGAATAAACACAGCTGACTCCTGTAAAACCTTTGATACAGCTAGTGGAAGCAGAAGTTCAAGGGCAACCAAAGAGTGTCCTGTGAGCTGCAAGCCTGCAGAAGGCTGTGGGCTACCGTCAGCGGACCTCACGGGGGCAGGGGAGTGTCATGTTACCCCCTTTAAGAAAGTGGAGTGGGGTAGGTGCAGGGTGGCTACTAGGGCGGTCATGAAAATAGATGCTTTGAAAAGGATCGAATCAAGTCAAAATCATATATCTTTTCACTATCCAGAGATGGCTGCTATTAATATTAACAATTTGGTGTATTTTATTCCCATGTTTTTTCTATATATGTTTGTAATGTGTATATCGCCAAGCTTAGGATCTCATTATATGTATTTTTTTCAGTTATAAGAATTTTCTGGTTTGAAACAGCCACTGGCTTTCCTCACAGGAAGTGGAAAGATCTGGAAGCAGGATCAGGGAGCCGGGAGAGTACAGTTAAGTTCAGTCGCTCAGTCGTGTCCGACTCTTTGTGACCCCATGGACCACAGCACACCAGGCCTCCCTGTCCATCACCAGCTCCTGGAGCTTACTCAAACTCATGTCCATTGAGTCCATGAGGCCATCCAACCGTCTCATCTTCTATTATCCCCTTCTCCTCCCACCTTCAATCTTTCCAGCATCAGGGTCTTTTCAAATGAGTCAGTTCTTCGCATCAGGTAGCCAAAGTATTGGAGTTTCAGCTTCAGCATCAGTCCTTCCAATGAACACCCAGGACTGATCTCCTTTAGGATGGACTGGTTGGATCTCTTTGCAGTCCAAGGGACTCTCAAGAGTCTTCTCCAACACCATAGTTCAAAAGCATCGATTCTTCAGTGCTTAGCTTCGGACCCCCTCCTTCCCTAGCCCTGTGGGGCCTGGGGGCCGCCCAGGGGGGCTCTGGGGACTCTTCTCCAGGAGGAGCCTGGCCAAGGGTCAGGAGGTGGAGTGAAGACTCTCTGAGGGCTTAGAGATGTAGGAACGTGCGTGTCACACGTGTGGGGCTTTCCAAAGCTGCCTGTAGAAAGGCCAGGAAGGAAAGATGGGGGGATGAGAGGTCGTGGGGATGGGGGCTGGGCACAGCATGCCCTGAGACGTGGTGAAGGGTTTGCAGCATCGGCAGAGCCTAGAGTGAGCGGCTGACGGCGGGGTGGTGGCTGGTACCAGAGGCCCAGCTTCGGCAGAGCCTGGAGCGAGCAGTTGGTGGCGGGGCGGTGGCTGGTACCAGAGGCCCAGCATCGGCAGAGGCTGGAGTGAGTGGCTGACGGCGGGGCGGTGGTTGGTACCAGAGGCCCAACATTGGCAGAGCCTGGAGTGAGCAGTTGGTGGCGGGGCGGTGGCTGGTACCAGAGGCCCAGCATCGGCAGAGCCTGGAGTGAGCGGCTGACGGCGGGGCGGTGGCTGGTACCAGAGGCCCAGCATCGGCAGAGCCTGGAGTGAGTGGCTGACGGCGGGGCAGTGGTTGGTACCAGAGGCCCAACATTGGCAGAGCCTGGAGTGAGCAGTTGGTGGCGGGGCGGTGGCTGGTACCAGAGGCCCAGCATCGGCAGAGCCTAGAGTGAGTGGCTGATGGCAGGGCGGTGGCTGGTACCAGAGGCCCAGCATCGGCAGAGCCTGGAGTGAGCAGCTGACGGCGGGGCGGTGGCTGGTACCAGAGGCCCAACATCGGCAGAGCCTGGAGTGAGCAGCTGACGGCGGGGCGGTGGCTGGTACCAGAGGCCCAGCATTGGCAGAGCCTAGAGTGAGTGGCTGACGGCGGGGCGGTGGCTGGTACCAGAGGCCCAGCATCGGCAGAGCCTGGAGTGAGCAGTTGGTGGCGGGGCGGTGGCTGGTACCAGAGGCCACGGCCGCAGGGCCAGCGTGTGTGCTGGGTGCTCCGAGGCCAGAGCGAGCCTCACAGCTTCCGTGAGGAGTTAAATGTGAACTGTGGCCGCACCCACTGGAGTTTGATCGCGTTGGCCTGGGGGTGAGAGAGCTCCCAGGCGGTGCTGATATATCCCAGTGAGCCACTGCACAGAGAAAGCTTGCTTTTTAGTTGTGGAGTGACAGCAACCCGCTTGACTGCCCAGCCCGCTCGACTTGTCGCAGGAGTCCTCTCCTGTGTCAGGAACAGTTTTGTACAGAAAACTGTACAGAAGCCACCTGTACCTTCGCGACCTTCGGGCAGACACACAGCTCCAGGGCTACCAGGGAGCCCTTCCAGGTAGTGTCTGAAAGGAATGGCCTTCTGCCCAAACTGCAGTGACCCCCCCTGCCCCCCACAGGAGGTTAAAGGACCGTGGGACCCCCAAGACATCCTGTGCTTCCCTGTCTGCCTCCGTCAGCCTGTGGCCATGAGCAGCAGTCAGCGACAGCAAGCACCTGGTACCTTAGTACCTCAGCAACTGGGGGCATTGAAAACGTCAGTCATTCGCGGGACTTCCCTGGTGGTCCAGTGGTTAAGACTCCGAGCTTAACAGGGGGCAGGGGTTTGATCGCTGGTCAGGGAACTAAGATCCCATATGCTGCAGGGTGTGGCCAACAATAAATTTTAAAAGTCAGTCATTCTCATTACACGAGTATCGGCATTTGTTTAAAAAACTGATATAGAGCTAGACCACCCAATTATGTTTTCTTGATTTACTTCCCTGAAGGTTTGGGAGTTAATCTGAGGGTTTTGTTAGAAGGGAAATCAAAGGAAGAGATTTCATATGACTAAAAACTAAGATCGTGGCATCTGGTCCCATCACTTCGTGGCAGCAACGGATGGGGAAACAGTGGCTGATTTTATTTTTCTGGGCTCCAAAATCACTGCAGATGGTGATTGCAGCCATGAAATTAAAAGATGCTTACTCCTTGGAGGGAAAGTTATGACCAACCTAGACAGCATATTAAAAAGCAGAGACATTACTTTGTAAACAAAGGTCCATCTAGACAAGGCTATGGTTTTTCCAGTGGTCATGTATGGATGTGAGAGTTGGACTATAAAGAAAGCTGAGCACTGAAGAATTGATGCTTTTGAACTGTGGTGCTGGAGAAGACTCTTGAGAGTCCCTTGGACTTCAAGGAGATCCAATGAGTCCTTCCTAAAGGAAATCAGTCCTGAATATTCATTGGAAGGACTGATGCAGAAGCTGACACTCCAGTACTTTGGCCACCTGATGTGAAGAGTTGACTCATTGGAAAAGACCCTGATGCTGGGAAAGATTGAAGGTGGGAGGAGAAGGGGACGACAGAGGATGAGATGGTTGGATGGCATCACCGACTCAATGGACATGAGTTTGGGTGGACTCCGTGAGTTGGTGATGGACAGGGAGGCCTGGAGTGCTGCAGTTCATGGGGTTGCAGAGTCAGACATGACTGAGCAACTGAGCTGAACTGACCTGAAAGATCTAGCACGCCGGCCTGAGAAAGCTGTGGGAACGGCGGCCCTGAAAGTTTCCGCTGTAGCCCGAGTAGCGTCCTTGACTCCCCCTGCGCTGCCCACTCTCAGTCCCGGAACGTCCGCCTCTTGCTGCCTCCTCCCCACAGCCTTTAAAAGGAAAGTGAATACCGAAACCACTTCCCTGGGTTGGTTTGTTGACGTGCTTCCATTCCTGGGTTTCTAGCTTCTGGTTTCCATGTACATCCTGTCACTGCTAGAGCTTCGTTTTGGGTGTAGATCTTGGAAAATAGTGGGCTGGGCTTCCCCAGGTGGCACTAGTGGTCAAGAACCTGCCTGCCAGGGCAGGAGACACAAAGATGCAGGTTTGATCCCTGGGTCTGGAAGATTCCCCTGAAGGAGGGTATGGCAACCCACTCCAGTGTTCTTGCCTGGAGAATCCCATGACCAGAGAAGCCTGGTGGGCTACAGTCCATGGGGTCTCAAAGAGTTGGACACTACTGAAGCAACTTGGCACTCATGCATGAACTGTGGGCTGTGATAGGGGTTTGATTATGACAGGACTCCAGGGGCTCATCCATAGGGACGGAGAGAATTGGGAGGGAGAGACTTGCCAGCGTCTAGGGCTAACTAGGGCTCAACCTGGAAAAGGCCCAGTGAACACAAAATGAAGTTTATATCTCCAAACTGGTGATTTTTGTCTCCAAGGAGGTAAACGTTAGCATCTTTTCTTTCTTATCTGGCTTATGAATGTAGAGCCAAGCCTCACCTCTAAGATGTGACCCTTCAAGAAAGTAGATGAATTAGATGAGTTAAAGGGTTGTTGGGTGGAAGTCGGGGAGATTAGCCATAGGTGTGAGGCAGGAAGGACCTGGACACCAAGTCAATGTTCTAAGCAGCTTGTATTTGTCAGGGTAAAAGGTTTTTGCTTTTGTAACCTTTTTAGTCTTTTATACTGTTTGCCAGAGTGAGCTTTCTGAAGTGTATAGATTGTGCTTATTCTTTACTGTTTAACCTGATTCTGTGGTTGAAAACTGTTATCTAGTTATTCAGAGTGTTCTTGGAACATAATTTGTTGATTTCAGTTAATTCCACTTTATTGAAATCAAGAGTCAGTGGAAAGACAGCTGATGTAGGAGTCAGTGTTTGGTTCCAACTCTCGCTTCTCCTGAATGAGCCGTGTGACGTGGTGGGCTCACCACTGCCCTGAGCTTTTTACTCTCCTCCTTTGTAGAACGAGGTAAAGACCGAGTCTTCGTTCAGATCCTTTTGCAGCTGAAGTTTTCATTAACCCGTTTCAGATCAGCTTCAGTTAAACCCAGAGGGAGGGACGCGTGTAGTCTCCATGGAAGAATCTCCTTGTCCCAGTGCTCTGTGTAATTAAGTGATGGTTGGCATTTCACCTGAGGAGTTTACTGGACTAATCCTGCTTGGTCCTCCGGAATAATGATCTCTCTCAACGAAAGCGTACCTTTTCACTTTATCTGGGAAGGAATTTTTAATCACACACAAAAGCTCATAATTATTATTCAGGTCCTACTAATCGTGTTTCCCAAACTAGTATACTATTTGCCTCGAGATACTTGTGATGTATAGAATTTCATAATAAAGACTGCTCATGCAAAAGGTAAGTAATTCCAATCCCTAGTTATTCCCCAGATCTCATATTAGCCAATGGGTTAAAACTTCGCTCCAACAAAAGAATTACAGAAACAGTGTATTAAGTAGCTAAGCTTTAACATTTTAAGTTTTGCTGCAGTTTACTTGTATGTTTATTTTGCCTTCAAATACCAGTGCTAATGCGTAGCTGGAGCCAATCATAGCGTCCCATAAGGGTGGAGATTCAGAAGGAAGATTGGTCCAGCCTCCCTTTGCAGGTGAAGAGGAGGAAGCTGGGGAAAGTCAAGTGACCGATGCGGGTCGCACGTGCTGTGCGTGGGTCAGCGAGTGGCCCGAGCGGGGCTGCGCCCAGTCCCCGGCTCCCGCTGCTCACTGCAGACCGTGCCGCTGCCCCAAGCTCAGGGGGTGAGGGGCAAGGTGCACGGTCAGATTGTGAGAGAGCACAGCCATGGCGTCTGTGAAGCCAGCAGCCAGCGGGTGGTGAAGGGCACCTGAAACCAGGCTGCCTGCAACCTGGAACCAGGCCCTCATCTCTCCTGCGCCCGGGAGGCCCCCACCCAGCCAGTGCCCAGGAAATGTGTGCTGAGTGAAGGGACTCGAAGGAAATTCCTTCCCATGATCGAACGTCTCCAGGAGTTTTCTTTCTTCTTTAAGGTGCTTGAACACTTCCCCCTGCTGCTGTATATCTTGGCGGCGAAAACACTAATCCTCTGCCTGGCGTTTGCTGGAGTCAAAGTCTACCAGAGGAAACGATTGGAAGCAAAGCAGCAAAAGCTGGAAGCTGAGAAGAGGAAGCAGGCGGAGAAGAAGGAGAGCTAAAGGGGAGTGAAAGGTATGGGCCTTGCCCACATGAACTACACATGGGTCAGGGCAGGCCTGCCCCTGGAGGTGATGAGAACTCTGCCCGCCTCGGGCCTGAGGCTACGGAGGGCGCAGGGCCCCGCCTTCCCCGGGAGGTCGAGCAGCTCGGTGTCAGGTCCAAGTGCACGTCCTGACCTTTGAGCCCCGTCTGCTTGGGGGCCACGGCGGGTGGACAAGTCCTCGTCTCTGCTCCGAGCCTGCAACGGTTCTCCCGTCACAGGAGCAGGGGTGTTTGACAGGATTTGAGTCACAGGACTCTTGAGCCTTTCAGGAAGTTGTGGACCTTCTCCCTGGAGAAGCTTACGTACTAGAAACACCTAAATTAGACCTAGCATTGCAGACAGGGATGGGGAGGACGTGGGATCGCAGGTCACTTAAAACCCCTACCTGTACCTAAGATTAAGAAACACTGCTGACCTCAAAATGAAGTCCGACTCCTAGATTCGGCATGTACGTCCTTCTCATTCGTCCTCACCCAGGTCACGTGTCCCCCTCTGCTGCCGCTCCCCACACTCCTGCAGACCACCTTGACCACGGTAGATTCTCTTGGCCTTTGCTTGTTAGTCCCCTGGCCCAGAAAGCCTTCCTTATGACCACTCCCTCAGCAAAAAATCTTCCTCATTGCTACAGTCTGGTGCCTGTCTCAGAGCTGGTGTGTGTATGTGTGTGTGTGTGCGCGCATGCATTCAGTCATGTCCAACTCTTTGCAACCCCTGCCAGGCTCCTCTGTCTCTGGGATTGTCTAGGCAAGAATCCTGTAGGGGTTGCTATTTCCTGCTCCAGGGAATCTTCCCGACCCAAGGATGAAACCCAGGTCTCCTGCACTGGCAGGCGGATTCTTTACCACTGAGCCGTCTGGGAGCTGTCCCATAGCACGGGGCTGCCCAGAACGTGTTTGTTTTTAAGGCACCAGGAGGTGACTCCCCCCTCAGCTCACAGGTTGGACTAATGACGGTCAACAGGTCCCTTCATTCTCCAGGGCTCCCCCAGTTCATCACTGCCCGGGCTGAGTTCTGTGCTTTTCTCTAAAACGTGAGAGGACTAACACCTGTTAGCGGGGAGTCCTAGCTCAGTGGCCTCCACAGTCGGCCAACGATCAGGACTTGCTGGGGCCGTTGTTACAGTGCAGATTCCCGGGGCCCAGCCTCAGCAGCCCTGTTAGGTCTGTGGCTGGGTCTGGGCACCTGTTCTTTCAGAAACCTCTCAGGTGATTCTTCCACTGTCTTCTCAGCAGCTGGGTTTGGTGACCTCCAAAAGCCCTGTTAACCCTAAGATAGGCTTCTGTAGAGATGATGTCCTTTACAGGACTCATAGATGTTTCATTAATAATAATTGCAATTTGTCTTGAATGATTGTTCTGTGCTAGCATTTTCCTAAGCGTTTCACAGACGGCCACGTTACTGACCACTCCTGACAGCCCTGTGTTGTCCATTCAGACTGAGAACATGGCCCACCCTGTACACGGTCAAGGACAGAAGCAGAATTGAACCCAGGTCAGACATCCAACCGCAGGGCCTCACCCCTCACTGTGTCCTAAGCTCAGGATGGAGCTGCTGGAAACATTGGGCTCCTGGTCCTTCCCCCAGGATAGGGGACGGTTCCCTCATCGCCCTCTGTTCCCTGGGCCTTGGCAAGCTGTACACGTCGCAGGCAAAGAAGTTATTGTTATTAAACCTTGCCTTCTGAAAAAAAAAAATTTTTTTTTTTTTTTTTTTTAATTTTTTTATTAGTTGGAGGCTAATTACTTCACAACATTTCAGTGGGTTTTGTCATACATTGATATGAATCAGCCATAGATTTACACTTATTCCCCATCCCGATCCCCCCCTCCCACCTCCCTCTCCCCCCGATTCCTCTGGGTCTTCCCAGTGCACCAGGCCGGAGCACTTGTCTCATGCATCCCATCTGGGCTGGTGATCTGTTTCACCATAGATAGTATACATGCTGTTCTTTTGAAACATCCCACCCTCACCTTCTCCCACAGAGTTCAAAAGTCTGTTCTATATTTCTGTGTCTCTTTTTCTGTTTTGCATATAGGGTTATCGTTACCATCTTTCTAAATTCCATATATATGTGTTAGTATGCTGTAATGTTCTTTATCTTTCTGGCTTACTTCACTCTGTATAAGGGGCTCCAGTTTCATCCATCTCATTAGGACTGGTTCAAATGAATTCCTTTTGACGGCTGAGTAAAATTCCATGGTGTATATGTACCACAGCTTCCTTATCCATTCATCTGCTGATGGGCATCTTGACTGAAATTTAGGAGCAGGCACTAGAGCTGGTGGGGGGAGCGGGGGCAGGATGCTTCCCAGGTGGTGCAGGTGCTAAAGAATCCACCTGCCAATGCAGGAGACATCATCGTGGGTTCCATCCCTGGGTCAGGAATATCGCCTGGAGGAGGGCATGGCAACCCACTCCAGTGCTCTTGCTTGGAGAATCCCCATGGACAGAGGAGCCTGGCGGGCTACAGTCCATGGGGTCGCAAAGAGTCGGACAGCACTGAAGCAGTTTAGCACACACTAGAGCAGGGAAATTGGGAGTTCTTGGAAATTAAAACAGGTGATGGAAGGCAGTTTCCATTGAAATATTGCCTACATTTCTAATCCAGACAGAGTCATCATTTTGTGTGTTAATTGTGGAGAGGAAGCAGAGATTAGGTGTGAGATCACAGATAGTTCTTCCCTTCCCCAAACGTCCATGGCAGCCCAGTGTGACGGAGAGGTGCCTGGCTTGCCCACCTGAGCCCAGAACTGACCAGGGGGCTCCGGTTCCCCCCCAGGCTGGGGGCTTATCGATGCTTAGCCTGGAGCCTTATTTTAAACCGAAGAGATTTTTAGATGAAAGGAAATTGTGATTCTAAAAATACATTCATCAATAGACAAGCTTCCACGGTTTCTGTTTCAGTTTAAATGGCTGAGCATAAAGGTAGATGCTGAGCAAGTAAAACATTCACAGTTATTCTGCCAGACAGTTCATCCTCATCCCTTTGGTCTTCCTTTCTAGATTTCGTGGTGTAAATGTCAGCTCGAGTGAACTCCAGCTGAGAAGAAAGTCTTAATTATTGAACAATATGTCAGAAGACAAACTCGCAGCCTCTAACCTAACTGAAAATGATGTGAATTTTTATATGCTTTTAGAAGAACCAGTATTTTGTTTGCTAAAATAAAATAACCTTTGTAGAATAATCCAGAGTACGTGTGTGCATGTCTCTCTCCCTCCCCCTCGCTCTCCTCTGAGTAGTCAGAGGAGGAGGGAGTTTTGCATTTACAGCATTTTCTCGCCGTGGGCGCCAGATCAGAGGTGCCCCTCTGAAGAGGACTGGGCCATAGACAGTCCCCATCACCCAGCCCTCCGTCCTTCTTATCTGCTCCCTGGCGCATCCACTCCTCATCACCTCTTTGGCTCCCCCTGCAAACACTGGCCCTTTCTCGTGTTTGCATCCTTGGGGTGGAAGGAGGCTGTTCACCCCTCCAGCAGCATTGGCGCCTCTGCTGAACCTGTGAGGTCCTTGCAGGGAGGAGCCAGGGTGAGACCAGGGTGGGTACCAAGTCTAGGAAGAAGTCAGGCTGAGGGGCCCAGGTGTGCTTCGTCCTCTTCCCACCAGTTTGCTTGTTGGGATTTGCTGATAAGAGATGAAGGACAGGCTACCATGAAGACTTTCAGATTGAGAGAACAAGGGTCCATAAGTATTTTTCTCTGCTTCTAACAGATTGAGGTCTCTATTAAAAAGTTCCTGTTTCTTCACTTCTCTCAAGATGCCGGAGAGGATGGGGAATGAGGAAACAGTAACCAAAGCCACAAATACGGTGGCATATTTGGTCTCATTGCTGGCAGCCACATGGACAATTTGCAAGAGTGCCTATTAGTAGATACCCACGCTGACCCCCATGCCACGCTGGCCCAGATTGGTGGAACTTGGATTTTTAAGCATGAGGGATAAAAGGAATTACAGTTTTCTTACATTTTGCTATGATTGCTAGATGCTCCTTATCACAACTTAGAAAACAGAATTTATAGAGAATCAAAGTTTTCAGTGACCTCCCAGGTGGCTCAGTGGTAAAGAATCCACCTACCTATGCAGGAGACACTAGTTCGATCCCTGGTCAGGAGAAGGAAATGGCAACCCACTCCAGTATTCTTGCAATGGACAGAGGAGCCCGGTGGGCAACAGTCCGTGGGGTCACAAAGAGTCAGACACGACTGAGCGACTGAACACACCACACACACACGAAGTTTTAAATACGGGAGATTTTGACTCTATAAGCTATAAATCCCAAAATAATCAGAGGGGGATTTTCCCCTGACATTTCATGGAGAATCTATGCTACCTAGTTCAGGTTTATTTTAAACATAGGTGATTGCCTAGACTTTGGGGTTTAAACCTCAGTTTTGGAAATTGTGGAACATCTTGCCATCTTGAAAAATTGGGTAGCAGATGACCTAAGCATGGGAATAAACCACTGACCATTCCCATGGATTTTCTGTAAACTGTTGGGGGTTTAACATCATCTGTCTGATACTCTCTTATACCACTAGGGGGAGATAATTAATCACTGTTCTGTCACTAAGTCGTGTCTGACACTGCAACCCCATGAATTGCAGCCCTCCAAGCCTCCCTGTCCTTCACTATTTCCTGGAGATTGCTCAGATTCATGTCCATTGAGTCGGTGATGCCATCTAACCATCTCATCCTCTGTCATCTCCTCCTGCTGCCCTCAATATTTCACAGCATCAAAGTATTTTCCAGTGAGTTGGCTCTTTGCATCAGGGGGCCAGAGTATTTGAGTTTCAGCCTCAGCATCCGTCCTTCCAATGAATATTCACGGTTGATTTCCTTTAGGATTGACTGGTTTGATCTCCTTGCAATCCAAGGGACTCTCAAGAGTCTTCTCCAATGCCACAGTTCAAAAGCATCAATGCTTCGGCGCTCAGCTTTCTTTTTGGTTCAACTCTCACATCCATACATGACCACTGGAAAAACAATAGCTTTGACTATAGGGACCTTTGTGGGCAAAGTAATGTCTCTGCTGCTTACATGGACATAAACCATGTACGTGTTCAGGCCTCTCTAGATGTGTCATGACTGTACCACTGGGAGCTGGCACAATGCCTGGTACATAGTAGGTTCTCAGAATGGATGAACGGATAAATATAAATATGACCCTCGTGACCCATGTGGAAATGAGTCAGGAACTTGGCTCATCACTGTTAACAGGTTGCTGTCAGGGACTGAACTGTGTCTCCCCCAAATCTCATGTTGAAGCCTTGACTCCCAGCACCTCAGAATGTGACTATATTTGGAGATAAGGTCTTTAAAGGGGTGAACCTGGTGGCTCAGATGGTAAAGCGTCTGCCTGCAATGCGGTAGACCCGGGTTCAATCCCTGGGTTGGGAAGATCCCCTGGAGAAGGAAATGGCAACCCACTCCAGTACTCTTGCCTGGAAAATTCCACGGACAGAGGAGCCTGGTAGGCTACAGTCCATGGGGTCATGAAGAGTTGGACACGACTGAGCGACTTCACTTCACTTCAAGGCAAAATGAGGTTCAAAGGATGGACCCTAATCCCAAAGAACTGGTGACTTTATAAGGAGAGGAGATTAGGACAGAGACAGGGGGAAAGTCCACATAAGAACACAGCAAGAAGGTGACCGTGTGAAGCCAACTAGAAAGGACTCAGATGAAACCAGGCCTGCTGATACCTTGATCTTGAACTTCCAGCCTTCAGAACTGCAAAAAAATTTATTTCAGCTATTTTGTTATACAACCTTAGCAAACTAACACAACTGTCAGTCTCTTTCCAGACCTACTGCAGATGTGATGTACCATCGTGGATAGCTAGCAATTCCTGTTTCCTTATCACAGAAGCCAGACAGGAACTGTGATCAGTGTGTTCCATGATGGTTTGAAATCCAAAGTGTATCCATGGGACCAGCTCAGCTGTAAGAAAGTCCTTTGTGAGGTCATCATCCTACTCTGGCCAGAGGGAGACAGGCAAGTTTTGAAAAATACTTGAAGACCTAACCATGCCTCACTTTGCAAAACCTCTTTTGAGCAACATCATTACCAGAAATCTATTCGATAGCATCAAGAGGAAGCAATGTCTCCAGTATTTGCAAACACTGAGAACACTGCAATACGATGGGTTTACAACAGTATATTTTGGGGAAACCGACATCCCTGAGAGTCTTGTAACCGGGGAAGATTTTAGTGATGGTTATTACATGCCAACTCCAACCTGGTGTGTTGTGCACGCTGGTGGTAGTCAAGGATGGGTGCCGTGGAAATATCGAATGTTTCTAAGGGATGAGTTATGCGTCAAACAGGAAGACAACCTCTTCTTTGAGTTCTGTGATGTGGTGAAGAAGACCTATGGCAAGTGCGCCGTCGTGGTCAAAGAGAGAAGGCGGCAGGATGAGATGAGGCCGAAGGAAGGCAAAGAGACTGAGGCCCAGGTCCATGTCCCCTCAGTGGTTAACTTAACAAGCGTCACGTGTTGTCCTGAGGTAGCCAAGTCCTACGGCCATAAATTACTCACTCTGCCTTCTCCTTACAATTACCTGAACCCTTTAGACTCAGCCTGGTCTTCTCTGAAATGGTTCATCATCAATAACAGGAAGGAGTTTTGTCTGCAGTCCGTGGATGGTGTCTATTCTTACCAGTATATACTCTTCAGTAATTTAATCAGCAAAGGAATTGAAAGAATAAACCTCAGCAAATGGAGGACAATAACTAACAAAGTACGAAGATGGGAAAACTACTATCTCGGTAAATTTTCTTAAGGGTGGTGATCCCTCCAACCAGTGGTAGGACGGTGCTGTGGGCATGATCTTTACTGATTCTGTTGACCTTGATTCTGGACCACTGTGGCCAAAGACACTCTAATAATGACCTCGCAGGGATCCTGTGAGAACTGAGGTTCCTAAGGGCTTTGGTAAAGTGCTTATGGTTTGCTGAGGGGTTTCATTAAATCTTGTTGGTAAATTAGTAATCTTGACTCTCATTCTCATCAAGGCCACTTTGAGGGCTATTATGTCCATGGGAGGATTCAGGTTAACCCAGTCCAAAGGAGCCTGGCGGTGAGCAGAGGTGAAGAGAGCTAAAGGTTGTATGGTCAAAATTTAGGTCTGGGATAAAAAGAGAACCAAGTGTGTGGTCACAAAAAGTTGAAATTGACTAGTGTTCCTACCGGTTTCGGTCCACCGGAGTAACCCACGGGGAGGCAGATGTGGTCTGGGTGGTGGCTGAACTGGCTCTTTCCTTCCATTGCTTGAAAGCAAGGAGGCAGAGGGATCAGCAAGAGACATCCAAGGAAGTGAAATCCCATGCAGATCCTCCAAGGCAACTCGGTGGTCCCCATAAGGAACCTGGGAAGCTGTGACACTAGTTGGTTCAAGTAGGACTTGGTGGGCAAAGGCAGGTTGGTGGTCCCCATAAGGAACCTGGGAAGCTGTGACACTAGTTGGTTTAAGTAGGACTTGGTGGGCAAAGGCAAGTTGGTGGTCCCCATAAGGAATCTGGGAAGCTGTGACAGTAGTTGGTTCAAGTAGGATTTGGTGGGCGACCAGGTGACGTAAACAAGATGTCTAAAGCATCTACTTACCCAATTCATCTCCCATTCCAACTCCAAGAATCCCAACAGTTCAGTTCAGTTCATTTCAGTTGCTCAGTCATGTCCAACTCTTTGCCACCCCATGGACTGCATGAATTTACTCAAACTCATGTCCATTGAGTCAGTGATGCCATCCAACCATTTCATCCTCTGTCCTCCCCTTCTCCTCCTGTCTTCATTCTTTCCCTGCATCAGGGTCTTTTCCAATGAGTCAGTTCTTTGCATCAGGTGGCCAAAGTGTTGGAGTTTCAGCTTTTGCATCAGTCCTTCCAATGAATATTCAGCACTGATTTCCTCTAGGATGGACTGGTTGGATCTCCTTGCTGTCCAAGGGTCTCTCAAGAGTCTTCTCCAACACCACAGTTCAAAAGCATCAATTGTTTGGTGCTCAGCTTTCTTTATAGTCCAACTCTCACATCCATACATGACCACTGGAAAAACCATAGCTTTGACAAGACGGACCTTTGTTGGCAAAGTAATTTCTCTGCTTTTTAATATGCTGTCTAGGCTGGTCATAACTTTCCTTCCAAGGAGTAAGCATCTTTTAATTTCATGGCTGCACTCACCATCTGCAGAAGCCCAACAGGAGGTCATTAGAACATCGTGCATTTGCATCTTGGGACCCTGGTTGCTGAGCCACCTGTGGTTGATACAATAGCATCCTATTCTAGTTTGGAGCCGCTGTTGATGGTAGTTGTAAGGATTAGTGGTGGCATTTTTCACTTTTATAGAAAAACACCTGCCTCTTATTAAACATATCACAAAACTCACTCTTGTTTATGTATGCTCAAGCATTAATTTTACAGTTGAGGCAATTATGCTGGGATGTGTTGAAAACAACATCTGAAAATTGCTACCCAATTCCCAACAGACTTGCCTATACGTCAGATGATGAGACTAGGTTTCTGCTAACCAGTATAAAAGTGAAAAATGCCACCACTAATCCTTACAACTACCATCAACAGCAGCCCCAAACTTGAATATTTGCTTGTTGCCCTGCCCTACTCACTTCCTAAAAGTCCTTGGATTATGCAGAAACATTCTGTCAGAAAAGAGATGTTCAGTGATTTTCAGCAACTAAGGAGTGGACTCCCCACAGCATTTTGTTTTCATGCGTTTTATCCGGGGATGAATTTCACCCAACACTGCCAGTCACTTGGAACCAGACAGTCTCAGCTGCGCCTCCAACTTTACAGCCTGCTGTGCTGTGTGAGTTTCTTATGGCAGCTGCAACAAATGACTACACACTTGTTAGATTAAACAAACAAAAGCTTATGCTCTCCCGTTCTGGAGGCCTGACGTCTGAAATCAGTTCCACTGAGTCAGCATCGCGTTGCCAGCCAGGCCACCATCCCTCCCTGAGCTCTAGGGCAGAATGCATTTCTGGCCTCTTTCAGCTGCTGATGGCTGCCAGCATTCCTTGGCTTGTGGCCACGTCACTCCAAACTCAGCTTCGGTGGTCACATGAATTTCTCCTCTTCTGTGTCAAGTCTCCCTTTGTTTCCCTCTTTTTTTTTCCTTTTTCTTGAGGACAAGTAATAGGACTCAGACCTGCTTGGTGACTTCAGCGTCAGGGGCCTGAGTGTGGGGATGTTGAACGCCCCCACATTGCATTTCTCACACCTGTCCAGAGTTCTGCAGTGACAAGCACTAAGAGCTCACACACTTGCCTCATTTCATCCTCACAACAGGGGGTGACGTAGGAATTGCCATTGTCTCCATTTCTCAGAAGGGTAAACCAAAGCACAGAAATATAACTCGCTCCAGAGTGGAGGAGCTGAGTTTCAAATCCAGAGTTCCTGGTTAAGAGTTGTTATTCACACAGCCCATCCACCAATGAGCATTCATTCATTCTCATAACAATCCCTCCATTTTACAGATGGGGAAACTGAGACCTTGAGCAGACACTTGGACCAGTCAGATTCTAAAGCCCGCGTGTCCAGCTACATGCTTGGCTTGGTTAATGAAGCCCACCTTTTCTTTCTAACTGCACAGTTCACAAGGTGTAAGGCTCATCTCTGACATCAGACAGGCATCAGCCAACAAAAGAACTGCCTCCAACTGGACACCACAGTAAAATGTACTTCAGCACGCAGTCGAGCCAGAGGCAGATGCCTTTTCAAGACACATGATTTTTCAGTGAGGAGAAAAAAAAAAAAAAGAGGTTTTCAGGTTATCAAATGAACGAGATAGACTAACAGGAGTTATTTTTCTTTGAAAGCCAAAGTGATCAAATAAAGTGAGATTAGGATTGTATTCCTTTGAGGATTTGTTCAATCATTAGGAAAACAAGAAGGGGAAAGAGAACGCTGGTATAACCAGAGATCAGAGGGCCACTGTCAATGTGCTGTTGGGGTTTATAACATCATGCTCGTCATTAAGAAATGCTGCTTTATACCAAGCGTGGAGACTTCCAGCAGAAGAGAATGGAAAGTGCACTGGGTTTCAGGAATCAGATGGGCCTCGGGAGAAGCTTAAGTTTCCAGCTTGTTAACTAGGAGACTTTGGACAAGTTACTTCCCTGAGGCTCAGCTAACTCATTTGTAAACTAGAGTTAAGGGCTTTAAATGCTTAGCACAAGGCATGCCACTACCTCGAGAATTCCCGTTATTACAGTCAGGCTGGGGTTCCAGAAACACATCCACAGTGAGACCTCCTGTCGCTGACCTCATCTCCTTTTCACTCTTTTAGGAAGCTCTTGCTGCTCTTTATCATTCGGTTGTAATAAAGGCAGACACAGCCATCTTAAGATGCTTTGATCAAAGGAAATGATGTTCACTGGCATTTCTTTTCAGACCATCTGTGTTAGGTTAGGGAAATAAGGATAATAAAGTTTCTTCTGGTGGAGTGGACCAGAAGGGATGGTGAGGATAGCCTGGAATCTTTTGGGGAGGACAGCGCCTGCATGAAATAAACAGTGGGTGTCAAGACACAGCGGCCCTGGGTGCGTGGACACGTCCCCTGGAGGAGACTCTCTGATGTCGGTGGCACTGACTCCTTCCGAGAGCTTGGCTGATGGACCCTCTTGTCCTCTTTGGTCCTCACCAGCACTAACAACCACATCGCCACTTCCTTTCCACAGGCCAGAGTGCTTCCGCCCACACGCCCTCCAACTCTAGGAGGCGGGATGTTGGAAAATGGCCCTGCCCTGGGATGAGCACAGAAGTAAAGAGGAACACGGAGCCAGATGCGTCCTGGCACTGCCCTTGACCGCTCAAGGAAGGTCCAGGCTCAGCTGGGTTGAAGGAGCCCACACCTGGCCAATCAGGGGACCAAGCGGCACCCCCACCCCAGGCAGTATAAACTCCTTCCATCTGTGACTGTTTTACAGAACATTTTTACATACTTGACCTCATTCAGTTCAGACAACCACCCTGTATATAGGCAGGGCAGTGATCTTGAAGCTCATTTTACAAATGAAGACGAGGTCAGGCGGTAACTGACTCACCTAGGGGCATGCACACTCACCTGTAGGGACAGGAGGGTCAAAGCTAGAATCCACGTCTTCCTATTAGGAAGCGTTCACATCCCTCTCTAGCTGGCTCTATGGGTCAGCCAGGATCAGGCCAGGCTATGAGTGGTGGAGCCCTAACCACAGAGGTTTAAATAAAGTAGGAGTTAACCCCCTAACCCTGCAACCAACACAAGAAGTCCTAAGGTGCTAAGGTGACAGTTCATGGTTAATAGGATGGATCCATCGTCATAAAGAGCTCAGCGTCTTATCTTTTTCTTCCACTGTCCTAGACTTGGCTCCATCCTTGAACTCCTAGTCCAAAATGGCTGCTGACCAAGTCATTGCATTAGCATTCCCAGCAGAAGAGAAGGAGCAAAAGTGGAAAGAAGGACCCATCCCTTTTCTTTTAAGGGACTTTCCAGGAAGTCTCACCGACCAGACTTAGGCTCAAGGGAAGCTGGGAAAGGTAGTCTTTACTTTGGGTGGTGAGGCGGCCAGCTGAACATCCTTCCTTCCTGTGGGTGTGACCACTTGTCCACTCAGCAAAAATGCGAGCACCCTCAATGTGCCTATAGTCTGTGCCCTGGACAGGGGTCCAAAGAAAGCAAGCTCGGGCCCTGGAGGCAGTCAGGCTGGTGGTAAGGAGCACGTCTCGGTCAGTGAGACACTGGAGGTGAGGGAAGTGAGGGGTCAGAGTCCAGGGCTGGTGCGGGGAGTTGTGGGCAGAGTGGCAGGAAGAAATGAAGCTGGAGCCGAGCCCAGAGGAAGAGGTGCAGCTTATCACAGAGGGAGAGGGGAGGGACCGCCCGCCCAGGCAGAAAGTCAAGTGTGCCCAGGCTAGCAGCTTCCTTAGTCGTGGGTTCTGTGAGCATGAACCTGTGTGTGTGTGTGTGAGGGGGCATATGGAAAGTGGGGAGCAGTGTGAGTGGAATGAAAGGAATGTAAATATGGAAAGGACAGTGTGGAAGAAGGAAGCCACGCGTTGTGTGAGAAGGAGCCTGGGCTATTCTGGAAGGAAAGCAAAGACAGCGGGAGGGTGCTGAGCAGGGCGGTGGGTTACGGTTTTCAGGTTAGGGTGGGGACACATAACTTTTCCCAGTGAGGAGTCCAGCTCCTGGTTAAACACCCTTGTGTGGTTTTCCAGGCCCAACGGCGCCAGCTACAGCGGTGTCGCCCGGCAGGGCTCGTGGGGAAAAAGGCTGCCTCCCCCAGCAGACTGGGAGGCAGCCAGCGCCCTGCAGTCTCTGCAGGGCACAGTCCTCGAGGACTCAGGGCCCCCCTGGGCTGCGGGGGGGCACTGCAGACCTCAGGCCCCCAGCCTCTGCCCACTGGGGCTGGCACCCCACCTGTGCTTGGAGCCAAAGGTGTTGCCTCAAGCCAAAAGGGAAACTGAGGCCGCCAGCATAGCTCCCCTGGACACCCCCTTGGCCCACAGTTACCAAGGCCTGTAGTGCCCAGGCACCTGGATGCCACCCACCCCCGCCCAGCCAGCTTCCCTCCGCCGCCCTTCCTTTTGCGTCTCCCTCATCTGTGACCCAACGCCAGCTTACTTCTGGAGAAGCCTCCCCCTGCCCCTGCCTTCCCCTCCGGCTCCCATTGGCTCTGTCCCCTCCCGCGAGGTCTGCAGCAGGCGACAAAGCTGGGAGACCTTCTTTACAATTTTCAAATAACCAGCTTGCTGTGTTTTCAGGTGAAGTCCCTCCAAATTTAATTCAGTGGGCCTAACTGAGAATCTGGAAAAAAAACGTACAGTACAAAAAAAAAATCAATATATTAGTGTTCAACATATCTGAAAAGGATTGAGCCAAGGAAAGTGACTAGTGAAAGTAGCTCAGTCGTGTCCAACTCTTTGGGACCCCATGGACTGTACAGTCCATGGAATTCTCCAGACCAGAATACTGGAGTGGGGTAGCCTTTCCTTTCTCCAGGGGATCTTCCTAACCCAGGGATCGAACCCAGGTCTCCTGCACTGCAGGCAGATTCTTAACCAACTGAGCTAGCAGGGCCAAGGAAAATATTGGGCCAATTATTTGAAAACTAACTAGTTATTTGTAACTAACATTGCTCAGTGGACAGAGGAGCCTGGCTGGCTACAATCCATGGAGCCACTAAAGAGTTGGGCACGACTTAGCCACTAAACAACAATGAACCTATTGCTCAGGCATAATTGGTTTCCTGACTTTGCAGACCACACACACACACCCCTTCACACTCACACACACCTTCACACACACACACACCCCCTTCACACTCACACACACCTTCACACACACACACCTTCACACACACACACCCCTTCACACTGACACACACACCTTCACACACACACACCCCTTCACACACACACATACCTTCACACTCACACACACCTTCACATACACATACACACTTTCACACACACACCCCTTCACACACACACCCCTTCACACTCACACACACCCTCACATACACATACACCTTCACACACACACACCCCTTCACACACACACACACCTTCACATACACACACCTTCACACACACACACCCCTTCACACACACACACCTTCACACTCACACACCCCTTCACACACACACACCTTCACACACAGACACCTTCACACACACACATACCTTCACACTCACACACACCTTCACAAACACACACCTTCACACACACACACCTTCACACTCACACACACCTTCACATACACACACGCACACCTTCACATACCCACACACACACACCACCCTTCACATACACACACACACACACTTGAAATAAGAATGCAAATGGCACTGTTTCTTTTTTTTTTAATTGTTCATTTTATTTTTGTCTGTGTCAGGATCTTGTCTTCTGCCCCGGGCTTAGTTGTCCCACAACATGTGGGATCTAGGCTCCCTGCTTGGAGATGGGACCCACGTCCCCTGCCTTGGAAAGTGGGTTCTTAACTACTGGACCACCAGGGAAGTCCCCCAGATGGGTGATTTCTATTTCCTCACACCCTCCCCACTCTTCGTAGCCTGGCCTCTGTTCTCAGCGTGTCCTCTTGAAGACTTGACGACCCACGACTTCGAAGACCAAGAACTGCCTGCCCGGTCCTTGCTCGGGGGTGATAAAGTGCAGCCCCAGAGCTGCTCTAGAGGTCTGCATCCTGTCTGCCTTTGACAGAGAGGGCAGCCTTTCTGGGCCTTTGCTTCCTTACTTGTGACATGGGGAAGATGACAACTGTTGGGGGTCATCGATGTCAAGCGGGTGTTCGAGTGAAGGGCTGAACGAGCATTCGCGGCTCCCTTCTCTCTCCCCCTCCTCATTCTACCTCTCCGGATGCTCCTTCCCAGCCTGGCTTCCGCTTCACCTCCCACTGCCCATGTTTAAAGTCCCAAAGGAAGTTCAAGGACCATCTCCTCGGAATCCCCTGAGGGGCGTTTCAAATTTGTACACAGATTACCAGTCTCCCTGCAAGGGTTCTGATGCATTGGATATGGAGCCCAACCCAGGAACCTGCATTTTAAACCACCTCTTGTGTGCGAGAACCTCGACCCTCTCTTCCCTGCAGACGCCCCATCACCCCTGACTTCCCTCCGGGACGGAGGAGACCCACACGATCTCCGCGCACCCCGGGCCCCTGAGGTGGTTGGGAAGACATCCTCAAGCAGGTGCGCTCTCTTGGGATGAGAATTTCGGAGACAGACTGTCGAGAGGTGACCTTTTAACAAGCACTCCAGACTTTTTGTTTGAAATATTTAGCTGCTGAAATACATTATGGACGTCTCTGCCTTGTTAAGCAAACTTTCACCTTTTCTTAACCACTAGATTCATCCTGAGCAGGTTAAAAACAAGTGGTATTCCTGATTTGGGATCGGTGATCATACAGACGAGGTCCCAAACCTGGCCTGCTGCTCACAGGCTGTCTCTCTTGCTCTGAGGTATGTCTGCTGCTAACAGCCTTTCTTCATTTCTGCTTCTAGTACGACCTAAGCTTGAAACCCAATCCCTCCTCCCAAATGTGTTAGGAACTCGTCTAATAAGATTACACAAGATCCTAAGGCTCTCCTGTGTGTGGGGGACACAGATTTCAGTTCACACTCTTTGAAACATCTTCCAACTGCCCAGGAATGGTGTTCTTCTTATAGATTCATTCTCCATTATGGTCCAGAGAGGGGCTGGATAGATGCAATCAGAAGGGGTCCTGAGTGTGGGCTTCACCAGTCACTCCATCCACTGACATCTCTGTGCATTCACGTCCAACCAATTATTTAAAGTCAAACTACAAATCTATTGACTTCATGTATATGGATTGGAATAGTATCAATAACTCCAACAAGTGATTAATTGCACAAACTACCATACAGTTGCACTCATTTTTGCATGTTTATAAGGTTATGCTCAAAATCCTTCAAGTTGGGCTTCAGCAGTACATGAACTGAAAGCTTCCAGATGTACAAGCTGGGTTTAGAAAAGACAGAGGAACCAGAGATCAAATTGCTGACATTTGTTGGATCACAGAGAAAGCAAGGGAATTTCAGAAAAACATTTACTTCTGCTTCATTGACTACACTAAAGCCTTTGACTGTGTGGATCACTACAAACTGGAAAATTCTTCAAGAGATGGGAATACCAGACCACCTTTCCTGTCTCCTGAGAAACCTGTATATGGGTCAGTAAGCAACAGTTAGAACCTTGCATGGAACAACTGACTGGTTCAAAATTGGGAAAGGAGTACAACAAGGCTATATATTGTCACCCTGCTTATTTAATTTCTATGCAGAGCACATCATGCAAAATGCTGGGCTGTGTGAACCACAAGCTGGAATCAAGATTGCCAGAAGAAATATCAACCACCTCAGATACGCAGATGATACCACTCTAATGGCAGAAAGCTAAGAGGAACTAAAGAGCTTCTTGATAAGGGTGAAAGAGGAGAGTGAAAAAGCTGGCTTAAAACTCAACATTCAAAAAATGAAGGTCATGGCATCTGATCCCATCATTTCATGGCAAATAGGGGCAAAAATGCAGTGACAGGTTTTATTTTCTTGGGCTCCAAAATCACTGTGGACAGCGACTGCAGCCATGAAATTAAAAGACACGTGCTCCTTGGGAGGAAAGCCATGACAAACCTAGACAGCGTATTAAAAAGTGAAGACATCACTTTGCTGACAAAGGTCTGTATAGTCAAATGTATGGTTTTCCCAGTAATCATATATGGGTATGAGAGTTGGATCATGAAGAAGGCTGAGCAATGAAGAATTTATGCTTTTGAATTGTGGCATTGAAGAAGACTCTTTGAAGTCCCTGGACTGCAAGGGGATCAAACCAGTCAATCCTAAAGGAAATCAGTCCTGAATATTCATTGGAAGAACTGAGGAGAAGAACTGACTCATTGGAAAAGACCCTGATGCTGGGAAAGATTGAAGGCGGGAGGAGAAGGGGACGACAGGATGAGATGGTTGGATGGCATCACTGATTCAATGGACATGAGTTTGAGCAAACTCTGGGAGTTGGTGATGGACAGGGAGGCCTGGCGTGCTGCACTCCATGGGGTCGCAAAGAGTCAGACACGACTGAGCGACTGAACTGTACTGAACTGAACATATGGACTTTGTGCCCACTGCCTGCCCACTTTAACAATCAAGAGTGTTTTTTCCAGGTGGTGAACAGCAAAAGAAAGTCAGCCTGTGTGCCTGTCTTTCACTGGGGCTGCCAGTTCTTGAGCTAATTCAATACCCTGCCTGCAAAGACTTGAATTTTGTACACTCGAGGCAAAATGACAGTTCACTTCAAACTCCAGCAGCCTCTTGAATTTCCTTTGTATTTTCTTATCTCCTTAGAGCTAAAGATGTTTCATAAATGTGCATAATGGATTCTGTCAAATGAAGATATGGACAAAATGATTTAGCAGGTCCTTTACTTGACTGTTGAATGGATGGGGATTTTCTTCCCAAGAAGAAAACCCAAGAAGGTTTTCTTGAGACTCAAGTTTAGGCAACACCAGACAATAGGATTTAATCCTGTGCTCTCCAAGCACCTTTCTCAGAGGATAGAATCAGTGGATTTGGGTTGACAATTGTGGCCATTTTCTCTTAGAATTTTTCTTTTAGTAATGGGAACCATTTTCAGATCAAAATTGATATGGTTGCTTAATATGGAGAAGAGAAATCTGTTTGCTCGGGTGAAGTGGTAATGGTAATCCTAGAGCCTCCCCACTGTTCAACCACCCCTTTCTCCCCCCTACCCCACAGGACCCTGTGGCCTGGAGCAATGTGAAAACATGATTTAATACAATGAAGTCAATTCTAAGACAATAATTATTTTCTTCTCTCATCCAATCTTCATTTATGTATGGATATGAGAAACATGCTCAGAAATATAGAAGAGACTGTATAATGTGACCTTTGTGTAAATACATGTGTGTAAATGATAAATAATATGCATATTTGCTTGTATCTTCAAATATAAACAACAGAAGAATAAACCTAACACTAAATAAAAATGCTTACCTATAGGGGAAGGGATATAACAGGAGGGAGGAAAAAAGTAAGAAATCTTTTCTGAATGTACCTTGTTTTATAGCTTTGACTAGAAAATGTAAACATTTTACATTTTTAAAAAAGTAAAAAAAAAGCAAACTAAAACACAGTGATCTCTACAATATGCTGGAAAAATGAAACTAATGAACCTAATTGTTTATCATGTCAGTAAAGAAAAGAAACAAATCCAGTAGCAATGTATACTTCTACCCTCCAGATTACAGTCTATTTATAGGATTTCCTGGGCTTCCCTGTTAACTCAGCTGGTAAAGGATCTGCCTGCAGTGTGGGAGACCCTGGTTCAATCCCTGGGTTGGGAAGATCCCCTGGAGAAGGGAAAGGCTACCCACTCCAGTATTCTGGCCTGGAGAATCCCATGGACTGTATAGTCTGTGGGGTCGCAAAGAGTCGGACATGCCTGAGTGACTTTCACATAGTATTTCCTACTGGAAGAATCAGGGACCCTTTGATTCTAGGTCTGGGAAAGGAAATTACAAGAGGAGCTTGGGACAGCTTGTTCAGCCTGACAACAGGAAGCCAACAAGGACCACGAGGATCCACCCTCACTGGCCCAGGGAGGGGCCAAGCCTGCATCCAGGCAGGACCAAGAGTTAGCCTGCCAGGCAGCAATGTGGAGCTTCAGTTCAGTTCAGTTCAGTCACTCAGTTGTGTCCGACTCTTTGCGACCCCATGGGCTGCAGCACGCCAGGCCTCCCTGTCCATCACCAACTCTGGGAGTTTACCCAAACTCATGTCCATTGAGTCAGTGACACCATCCAACCATCTCATCCTGTTGTCCCCTTCTCCTCCCACTTTCAATCTTTCCCAGCATCAGGGTCTTTTCCAATGAGTCAGTTCTTCGCATCAGGTGGCGAAAGTATTGGAGCTTCAGATTCAGCATCAGTCCTTCCAATGAATATTCAGGACTGATTTCCTTTAGCATGGACTGGTTGGATCTCCTTGCAGTCCAAGCTTGGACTGAGGCAAAGTATTGCATCATGGATGGGTGGAGAAACTCAGAGAACTCTTCCCTTTGCTCCTTCTGGTGGAAGCCTTGTGGATGTCCTCTTCTTTACTTCAAGTTCCACTGGGGGACACTAAGGGCTTGGGAGAAAGAACAAGGCTTTGCTAGAGTTGCTGACCCTTTGAGGATTTTTGCGGGGTGGCAGAAGGACCACCAGGGGGCAGTATATGTATGTCTCCGTGATGACTTACTAGGCCTCATCCTGTTTGTACTTCCCAGAACTGGAGGTAGAACCTTGCTTTCTCAGAAGCCTCACAGTCCTACACCCACTTCCCAGTCTCAGCCTGCTCCCTGGGCCCTAAGAGTTACGACCCTCTGCTTTTCTAGAAAATACTTATGTACTTTTATTTTTGGCTGTCACGCTTAACTCAATGAAACTAATTTTGTATAATTGGGAGATCAAGCTAGTCAGTTCAAAGATGGATAGTAGCAGAAATCTGAATTCAGTTTGTAAGTATTAGTGTGGTTCACACCTGGCGCAAATCATGCTTGTCACCAGAAAAAGGGGAAACCTTTGGTAACTGGTTTTACCAACCACAACACCCCCCCTCCAGAAAGATCCCCTAAACTAAAACAGTTGTCACATATATATATAAATAGATGTGTCCTTACATGTGCTATCTTGAGTCTTATTCCACAAAGTTGGTTGTGCAGGAAACATTAGGCTTATTGCTTTAAATCAATCACACTGGACTCTGGCATTGTTGGGGGCTCCTTACCCCACCTCCAAGGCCAGAGTGTTGGCGACGCTGAGGCCACCGCTCTCCTATGCTAACTGTGCGGACCTATGGGTGTGCCCACATCTGACCCTGTGGCTCCAGCTCCCGGGCACTGGAATCCTGCTGGGAGTCCTGCTGGGGCTAGCAACCTCAAGGCCAGGATCCAGCCCACAGAGGTGTGTGCCCCAAGGCCACCGCCCCAGGAGGCCCCAGCCACCTCGAGGGGTCCAAGAGTGAATCGGCCGAGGGCCCTCTGTTCCCCCAATGAAAGAGGGTCTTTCTGGGCCCGGGCATGGGAATGCCTCTTTCCGCATGCTCTCCTTTAGTCGGCCCTGTCCTCTGCCTCCCTCTGCAGGAAAGCAGCTCAGCCTGGACTTCACAGGAAGAGGGCCTGCCCTCAGGTTTATGGCCTGGCATCTTTATACTCCTCCAGGGCCATGAGTCTGGCATCCCCTACAAATGGCAGGAAGGAAACGCTATTAGGAAGAAACCTAACTTCACTGCCCAGCAACTGATCCACCACTGTGTGTGTGTGTGTGTGTGTGCGCGCGCGTGTGCATGCGTACACATGCACGTGTCTCACTTTTCACCCTCCCCCAGCCCGCTGTTGGGGGGTCACCCCCAACCCACTGTTGAGGTGTCACCCCCAATGAGACACATCTCCCATATGAGGCCACGAAGCCCCTGCTCTGGGGGCCACTGGGGATGATGGTAATGTTTCTGAGCACTCAGCACTGGGAATTGTTGTTGTTCAGTTGCTAAGTCGTGTTCAAGTCTTTGCGACCCTGTGGACTGCAGCACGCCAGGCCTCCCTGTCCAGCACCAACTCCCAGAGGGCACTTGCCCGCCCCCTTGGGGTTGGGAGGACCAAGGGCTTCTTCAGCTTGTGACTGGTGGGCTCATGTGACGTGTGTCTCTCCTGGGCTGGAGCATTTAGTCATCAAGAGAGACAGCGACTGCTTCTGAAACCCACGTCTCAAGAGTGAGGCCAGTTGGACACGGAGCCAACCCACTGTGTGCTCAGGACCCGAGAGAGAAATGAACCTGGCCTGAAGCAGTAGTCTTCCCATTCCTCACCTTGGATGAAAATTAAGGCATGTTTTGGATAAATAATTTGGGAAAACATCACATGAACTTAGCTTTGAGTCTCTTGCCTGCTGTTTGACAACATACGAGGTTTCTTAGCCTCTTTGCGCCTCAGCTCCCTAATAGCACCCACCTCAGGATGCTTGTGAAAAGACCACCTGGGCTAGTGTACATCAAAGTGCCCAGTGTTTGCTGGTGTTCATTCAATGCTCGTTTTCTTCTCTTCCTATGGCACCTTTAACGGACACGTGGTCGCCTCCCGCTTTCCATCTTTCCAAACCCCCTCCGCTGAGTGCCCGGAGTTCGGCTGAACTGTTCACCTGTCTCCCATGAAGTGCAGGCTCTTTCGGAAGAGGCTGTGTCAACTCCCGCTCCAGACGGAAGCCAATCTGCACACCCCACGCCCCCAGCCACCGTGTGGTTCAGGAAACGCTTGTGATGTTAGTGGTGGTGGTGGTAGTTTAGTCGCCAAGTCGTGAACTACTCTTGGGACCCCATGGACTGTAGCCCACCAGGCTCCTCTATCCATGGGATTCTCCAGGCAAGAATACTGGAGTGGGTTGTCATTTTATTCTCCAGGTGTGATGTTAGTAGCCCCCAGTAAATCTCAGGGTTCTTGCTAGGGCTTCTGGGCCCTCAGGACCCAAGAGAGTCCTACACTTACTTCCCTGCATCTCTCTTTCCCCAGGAGGAGATCTGTTCTCTGTCTTTTGTGCAAAGATCCTCGCTGACACTTGCTCAGACACATCCAACCCATCAGGGGACACAGCCTGGGATCCAGCCGGGAGCCGCCCCCCTGCCCCTGGCCCCCGCCCCGCACTTACTAGTTTTCTGCTAATTAAAATTTCTAATACAACTCATGCTAAGTGGGTTTGCAAGGCAGGGGGTGTGGATAAAGGACCCTCCCTGGCCTAGAGGGACTCCCCTCTGTACTTCCTGCTAATGAAGACACATATGCATGAAAGCACTTGTGTGGACTCTGGCAGTCAGGGTTTCAAACAACCCAGGAGGAACACAACTTGGGGGCAGATAGCTCAGCACGTCCCTGGCAAATAATAATTACAATACTCTCTGAAGAACTTCAGGATTTGTGCACACATGAGAGCAGAAAATCCATGTCATGGAAATGATGTGGCTTAATTTGACATTTACGGCTTTTATTGGAGGCTCATCAACATCAGCCTGCTGGTTGGTTTCATTTCATTAAATTTGCCAGTGTGTCGAATTACACTGCTAATGCTGATGGTGGATGACATAAATTCCCTTTTCTGCTCTGACCTGAGGTTCACTGAGCCACTTTTCAGTTCTGTTGTAACACATTGTCCCGAATCACTGACACTTTATATGTGCTTCTCTTACAAAGAGTGCGTAGCCTGTGACTTTCTTCCTATGAGGACACTAATCCCATGAGGGTCCCACCCTCATGAGTCATCTAAATCTTGTGTGTGTGCATGCTCCGTTGTGTCCAACTCTTTGCTATCCCAAGGACTGTAGCCTGCCAGGATCCTTTGTCCTTGGGATTATCCAGGCAAGAACACTAGACTGGGTTGCCATGTCCTTCCTCAGGGGATCTTCCCAACCCAGGGATTGAACCAGTATCCTCATGCATTGACAGGTGGGTCCTTCACCACTGTGTCACCTGGGAAGGCATATCACCCCAAAGCCCTACATCCAAAAACCATTATCCCCAGAGCCCTGCATTCTAATATCACCATATTGGGGATTAGGACTTCAACACAGGAATTTGGTGGAGGTGGCACAAGCTTTCAGTCCATGCACAGTACCAATGACCCACTTCCTCCCAGCCGCCCACTAGCCTCTGCTGGCCTCTGTCCTGGACAACTGCTTTCTGTAGTCTTCCCGTCTTGGGCGCAGTGCACACCAGACTGCGTGTGAACCTGCCCGAGAGTGGGCTCCCTACACTCCGATTCTCCATACCCATCCGTCCTTCAGCCTTGACTCTCCTGGGCCAGAGAAACTGTTACCTGCTACTCAGAGACTGTGGACCAGTCAACCCTGTGAACCTCTCCACCACCCAGTGGCTGCAGCTACATCTTCTATAACAAGATCTGCACCCCAGCCTTGGGGAAGTGACCCCCCTTCCAAGTTTGCTCTTCCCTGGGCACTCTCCCTCACCTCTAAGATATACTTTAGTGTTCTCTCTGCGTTTTTATAGTTTCTTCCTTATCATCATTTAATCATTCTTTATAGAAACTGCCTCTGTTCAAATGACTGTGTGGTTTATCTCCAGCTTCATTTTTGGGTGTTAACATAGAGGTGGTATAGGACCTGGGATGCAGAGGATGGTAACAAGGAAAACGAAATAATACATGTAGAACATGAGTGCCTGGTGTATACCAGGTCTTTTATCTTAGCTGCTGTTTTTAAATAAGTGTTGCTATTTTTTTTGGTAGCAGATCAGTATGATACTGGGCAAAGGGAGAAGGCTTTCTGAAGGAAAGGATGTCTGAGCTGGTTTGAAGACAGACCAATGAGTTTGGAGTATGGGTGGAAAGGGTGCCATCAGGGCAAAGACCAGGAGGATAACCCACCTCCCATGGTTGTTCTAAGGACTAAAATGAGATTGGAAAGATAAGTGTACTTTATCAACATGGATATTATAAACAATAATAGCCCAACTCCTTTTGCTTATTGAACACAGGCCTTAAGGGACAACTAGCCTCCTTGTAGAAATTCCATGCTCATTATATTTTGAGGACTGGACATTTCCACCAAAATAAAGTGCCTAGAAAAAATTGCATCTACTGTCCCAGAGGGAAGAGCACTCATTGTAAATAACTAATCTGACACACTCATGTGTGAAGCATTCACTCATTCAGCAAATATTTCTTGTCTGTTCTGCAAGGAGTGGGTGATGTCAAAATTCATAAGATGCTGTCCTTGTTCTTAAAGTCATGTTTTCATGGGCCACACTAAGGGACACAGACTGGGGACCGATATTTGAAGTCTTACATGATACACGTTCTACAAATGGACTGTTTTCAAGTCCCCCCCCCCCAACCCCCGAGGGCACTCACTCCACCCTCTTGCTTCCCTGCACCCACTCTACAGGGATTTGGTTAAATTTGATACCAGCTTCCCCATGACTTTTGTTTCTTCTTTTTTTTTAGTGAAAAAAAAAAATCTTACTATTTTTAATTGGAGGATAATTGCTTTACGATGTGTTAATTTCTGCTGTACAACAATATGAATCAGCTATATACACATGCACATAGCCTCTCCCTCATACGCCTCCCTCCCCCATCCCCTATCCCACCCCTCTACGGCATCACAGAGCACTGAGCAGGCTCCCTGTGCCATAGAGCTGCTTCAGGATAACGATCTACTTCTCGCATGGTAGCGTATATATAATATATATGTCTATGGTACTCTCTCAATTTGCACCACCGTCCCCTTACTCCTCTGCATCCACAAGTCCATTTGCTACTTCTTAATGTTTCAGCTAAAGCTAAACTGGAATTAAAGTGCTTCTGTCCCCAGCATCCATGTCTGCCTGCTGCCTCAATTCTGCTTGCCTCAGACTCAACCCATCACCAAATCCCTTCACCGTCTCCCAGACCACTCACTTCAAGCATTTGTCTCATAAGTTTCCTATCATTGTAGATCAGACTGGTGGGCATGATGGTGGGCTGATCGCTGGAGACATTTTCTCAGTCTGTCCTGCCATCCAGGGAGATCCCTAAATCTCTCCGCTGTCTTTTCCTCCTCCCAACTCTCTTGAGAAGCAAATTCTTCTCTTTGTCTCCTGTAGAATAGTCCCGCCCATACTCAGGAGGCTCTGAGGTCTCACTTCCTGTACCAAATACTTGGTAAACAAACACAGTTCCCTCCTTGGAGAAATTCCATTGCATAAAGTTTTCTCTTTGCCCCATCCAAGTGTTTACCAAGCGCTATGGCAGCCCTTGAGGAGCAAACAAGTCCGCCTTTGGGGTCAAGAAATATCAGAGGGTGATATTTGAGCAATGGCTCGTTTATTGGCATTTTCTTCATAGACGTAGTGCCCCTGCAGGTCCTGTGAGTGAGCACATGACCCCACCTCAGCCAATCAGAGCTCTGCACCCCCTGGGTCCCCCTTGGTCCAAGGGGCATACCTGACCCCATGCAAAGCTCTCCTCTAACATTTGAAACATGAGCAGAGGCACAAAGAGACAGCATGGGAGCTCGCCATCTTCTGGGAGGGCCTTGGAGAGAAGGCCCTTCAGCTGGGGCCACTGAATGAGGGCCTGGGGTGGACTGACCTCTCTTCTTCCCAAGGCCTGGGTAAGCTGCTGCCCTATTGATTTTGTGAGCTCGTTCAGCTGCCTTCTCACAGATCCGCCCCCTACCTTTTTTTTCATGAGTGAGCTAAAATTGGTTTCAATTTCGCCAAGAGAAGAACTCTAACTTTAATTGAAGGGTGAGTTGACATTTCCGCTCTGGTTGAGGTCCAGACAATCAGAATCATTTCTGAGAATCAGAGCCACCTGCCATTATATGAAGTCAGGTGACCATTTACAAATGTTTCCCCTCTATATTATTTTTTTTAAATACTTAAATCTTGTGATAATTATGTCACATCAGGTAAGTCATAATGCAGCAAAGCTGATTATACTTTCATTTAGAACAGATGTGTTCTGGACTTCCCTGGTGATGCAGTGGTTAAGATCCTGCACTTCCAATGCAGGGGGCACAGGTTCAACCCCTGATTGGGGAACTAGATCACACATCACACAAGACACAGTAGGGAAAAAAAAAGAATCAATGTGTTCCAATCAACCAGGAAAGCTCTGGTAACCTCGATTTGATTTAGTACAAACCATTCAGGGCTTCCCTGGCTCAGACTATAAAGAATCTGCATGCAGTGCTGGAGGCCCAGGTTCAATCTCTGGGTTGGGAAGATCCCCTCGAGAAGGGCATGGCTACCCACTCCAGTATTCTTGCCTGGAGAATTCCATGGACAGAGGAGCCTAGAGGGTTACAGTCCATGGAGTCACAGTCAGACAGGACTCTTTCACTTCACTGAGACCATAAGCCACAAATCCAAGAGAAAGCCATTCCTGGAGACAGTAAACCAGATTCATTCTACATCAGTTTTAAATAATTTCCATTTCACAGGAAGACATTCATCTGACCTGATTTGCTAATCTTGGGGGAAATTTAGCATAGGACAATGAAAGCAAAAGTGTCTAGAATGTTGGGACTCCAGTTTGCTGTTCTCCCATCTCCACCAAGGTTGGTGAAACATGCATATCTCTTCCCCACTCACTGACTTGAACACAGGCTATGGTGCTGATCCCTTCCCTCCTGGTTCAACTACATAGGCTTTGCACAGAAAGTGATTAATTGCTGTGAGCCTGAACAGTTTAGATTTAAGGGACTGGGCACAAAATATCCTTAATACTTGAGGTTCTTTCCCACCAGACCAGCTTAAAATGGAGCCTACACAATTCCCATCCAAGAACATATCTCCCTGGCAAACACTCAGACCAGCTCCCCAGAGAGTGATGAAGTTGGATCAGGCAGGAGCTAAGTGGTCAGGGAAGATGTCCTTGGATCTCATGTACCTGTGTCTGGGTGTCAACAGGAAGACAGTGGTTTTGCTCCTTAGGAAATACCCTTGGAGCCAGTCCTGACCTCACGTCTAACATGACAGGCCCTCTTAGGAGCTTCCATGACAAGAGTCAGGGATGGGGATTAAATGGAATGAAATCTCACTGAATGCCCTTTGAGAGGTCAAGTTATAAGAACTTGCAAGTAACTAGTGAGCTGACATAAGCATAGTATATTTTCCCCGTAAACACAAAATCGTATAAATATAAAAATTCTTGGTGAAAGATGTGATCCCACTTTACCACATCACATTGTTTTTATCTAATTCCACTCCAAGGTCCACTTCCTTCAGGAGATTATTTCTCCAGTGGTATCATTAAGGATATTTTTGGTTGAGGGGAACAGGAAGCCTATCTCTAAAGGACTTAATAAAAGAAATTTATTGGCTCATTAACTAAAACAACCCAGGGGGAAATGAAGGCTTTGGGCACAGTCTGATTAGGATTTTCTATAATTTTCTGTACATTTTCTGTAATTTTCTCATATCTCCACTTTATGTTGACTTTTGCCCTCACACTGGCCTTGCCCATGGTGACAGATGGCTCCAGCAATTTCAAACTCAGCTCTGGATTTAACACCATCCAGCACAAGAGAGGGCTTCTGTGTTCCCCATGGAAGTCCTTCCCATCATTCTGATGGGGTGGGCTTACTTAGGTCATGGGTCCCTATTAGTGAGGCTGGAGATGAGATGCACTAATTGGATCAGGTCCTTGAACTGGGAGTAGTTTCATCTTTCTTAGAGCCATATGCATTCCCAAATGCAAATTAAGGAGGTGTTGGATTGAGGAAGAGGAAGAGCCATTAGAAGGAGGCAACCAACGAGACAGAGTATGTATTTTATCTTCAAATTCACTGCAGTTCTGACCTTGTGCTCCCATTTTAGTGCATTCTGCATTCCTATTCGAGCTTCCCGGGTGGCTCAGTGGTCAAGAATCTACCTGAGATGCAGAAGACACAGGAGATGCCATGGATCTGACCCCTGGGTCGGGAAGATCCCCTGGAGGAGGACATGGCAGCCCACTCCAGTATTCTTGACTTGGAGGATCCCATGGACCGAGGAGCCTGGTGGGCTACAGTCCATGGTATCACACAGAGTCAGACGTGATGGAAATGACTGAGCACACACACATTCCTGTTCACCGTGGATGACATGTTTGTGTCTTTTTGTCTACTGTTTTATGCTGCCCCATAAGAGTCTCAGACCTGGATGATGCCCAGCCCAACTATATAAACAAACCAACAATTTTGTTGGAGAGCCTGTGAGATGATCATGTGGAAAATATGAAAAAAAGAAAAATAGTTGGAAGTCTATTTCATCCTTTCAAAAAAAAGCATGGCATTTAATTTAACCTTTATGAAATCATGCGGTTGATTATAGACCACTGTGCATAGACAGGGGAAAATTTTTTTTATTTGTTGTTCAGGGGACCCCTCCAAAAGCCAAACCAGATAAACTTCACAGAGGTTGGTACAAAATATACTTTTCCTCTTTGCCTACTGAAAGCCACTTGTAGAAATTCAGCTAATCACAATCTCTAAATGAATCAGTCATGTAGGCAAGATCTTATTTCTTTTTGAAGCAGAGACAAGAATATAAGTAACAGATGTTTGTGAAACATTTGAATGAATCATATGATATCTACAGTAATGAAAACTAAAAGTGATTATTTTGTCTACATGTACAACTTTAATCTCATGGACTTGATTCAGAGCACACGTCATCAACTTTGATGCAGATGGGTTCTCCTCTAGAATCAAGTGATGCAACCATTACTTATAGCTATTGTCAGTAGGCTGGTCATTTCCTGGACCACAGTAGCATCACCAGCAAACACTACCACCACCATCAACAACAGCACCAACCCCCACCAACAGCACCATCAACAACCACCAAGACCACCATCAACACTGACTATCAACCACCACCAACACCATCAACAACCCCCACAATCACCATCATCAACATCAACCACCAAGACCACCATCAACACTGACCATCAACCACCACCAATGCAATCAATAACAACACCAATCACCAACACCATCACCATCACCAACTCAACTATCAACCACCAAGACCACCATCAACACTGACCATCAACCACCACCAACCCCACTATCATTAACACCAACCATCAACTACCACCATTCACCACCAATACTGCCATCACCATAATTTAACATCAGCCACCATCATCACCACTACCACAGTGAGGTTTATATTTGCATATTTATTTTACTTTTCAAAATACATTCATATACATGATTTCATTAACTCTCATCTGCTTTGCAAGGTTGGCAGAAAACTGGCATCGTTATCCTCGTTATCTGTAAGGAAACTAAGGTTGGGAGAGGTGAGTGGTGTGTGCAAGGACATCAAAGTGGTCAAGAGTTTAATTCAGAGTAGAGTCTGATTCTTCTGACTCCAAAACCAGGACATTTTTTTGAATGGACCCTGCACTCTCAATGAAAATGAAGAACTTCTGAAAATTAGGATGTTGATATTGACTATTCTGGTTCAATATTTTAGACAGAGTCTTCAGAATGATGGCCCTCTGAGACCATACATCCCAACCCTCACATGTTCTGTGTGAGCCACCAGCCAAAGTTCATGTGACCCTCTAGAAGTTGAATTTCATCCAAGGCATTTAGCTCCAAATTCAGCCTTCTTTCCATGACAAGAGGCTACCTTCACACATGCCCCAGGAGCCTACCAGATTCCTTTGAGAACACTGGATGTCCCATGTCCTTACCTGGAGCATAAAGTTTTCCAGTGAAGGGTGAGTAGGGCTGAAAGCCGCTACCCCTGCTCATCTCAGAGCATCAGGAAGCCTGAGCAGGAAACAGGATGCTGGCTTTTGGGCATACCCCCTGCACCTGTGGCTCAGTGATGCTCTTTCAGCCCCACTCAAGGGCTCGACTCATCTCTCAAGGTTCCAAGTAAGCCCAAAGCTGCTCCCTCAAGCAAAAAGTTTGAGCCTCAGCTGCAGAGGCCTCCTTGCCTCGACTTTCAAGGGATCTCTTGGATTTCAGTGTAGGGGCTGTTGTTCCCACCCTTTGTCTCCAGGCTGGCCTGGTTGGGCTGCAGGACAGCTCTGTTGCTAATGGTCAGTGAAGAGCATCTGGCTGCCTTGCTCTGGAGCCCTTTCTTTTCAAGTCCAAATGTCAGGTTTGAGTAATAAATGTCTTCCAAAGACTTTTCATTCTTTCTGAGTATGTTGCTGGCCAATCGGAAAAGGAAAATCACCCCATAGATGCCAAAGATGGCGAGGATATACCAAGCGGCGCTGGTCCCATCCGGAAGCTTCAGGGCCCTGGTGGAGTTGCTGCTGTTTCTTCCCTCCGTGTGGTCCCCTAGCAGGTGCCCCAGGACGGGGCCGGCTTGGGTCTGGTTGGGGGCTCCCCAATCCCCTAAGAAACAGAGACGTCTGCGTGAGACCCACATTCTGGGCTGAAGGCTGCCTGGCCAAGCCAGTGGCAGTGTGTTCACGTCAGTGGGGAAATGGGACTGCTGAAAGAGGCTTTAAGCTCAATAGGTAGAATCCTAACAACATACATGTCAATATATTAAAAAAAAATTTTTTTAATTGGAGCATCATTGCTTTACAACATTGTGTTCATTTCTGCCGTACAATTAAGCGAATCAGCTGTATGCATACATACATCCCCTTCCTCTTGAACCTTCCTCCCACCCCCGCCAGCCCATCTCTTAGGTCATCACAGAGGCTGAGCTGAGCTCCCTGTGCCAAACAGCATCTTCGCAGTTCAGTTCAGTTCAGTTGCTCAATCTTGTCTGACTCTGCGACCCCATAGACTGCAGCGCTATTTTACTATATTTACTATTTTACACATAGTAGCGTATATATTTGTCAATCCTAATCTCCCAGTTCTCCCCACCCTCTCCTTCCTCCAGTGTGTCCACAGGTCAGTTCTTTATGTCTGTATCTCTATTCCTGCCCTGCAAATAGGCTGATCTGTATTATTGTTTAGAGTTCAGAACATCAAGTTCTTAAAAAGGAGACACAACATCATAATGATATCCATTTTCCCTAAGATAGTCTATACAAATTAACATGACTGCAATAAAAACATCAATAGGATTTCTTTGTGAAATAAACAAGCTATGCGTACTGAAAAAGCAACTGTCAAGACTAATTAGGAGACCTCTGAAAGGAAGAGTTGAAATGAGTGGAAATTAGTCTAGCAAGAAATTTAAAACCAGCCAGCCAGAAAAATAAGTTTACTATTTTTTCGAATGAACAAGTGCTTTATTTGCCCAGAGTCCAGCTGGGGCTTACTGGGCTTTGCAAATGGCATGAGGGGCTCTTCCAAATCAGGTGCAACTTTTCCCTGAAAAGTCTTCCCTGTAAAACTACAATAACTAAAACAGTGCGACAAGATACACAGACTGGCAAACCAAACAGAGTAAAACATCAATAGAGCGGGAGTTGGAATTTGGTAGATAAAGAGGCGTTGTGATCAGGAGAGAAAAGATGGAATTTTCAGTAAGTAGCATTAAAACAAGATAATAACGAATCCACATCTCTCACCTCATCTCTCTAACCCAAAACAGTCCAGATAAATGAAAGATTTTAATATTAAAAATAATTTAAAGGTTTTAATATTAAAAACTATTTAAAACACTAGAAAATAACATGGTAGATTTTTCCCCCCTTATCATCTCTTGGGGGTTTCCTGTGTAGCTCAGTTGGTAAAGCATCTGCCCACAGTGTGGGAGACCTGGGTTCAATTCCTAGGTAGGGAAGTCCCCCTGGAGAAGGAGATGGCAGCCCACTCCAGTATTCTTACCTGGAGAATCCCATGGACAGAAGAGCCTGGTGGGCTATAGCTTATGGGATCGCAAGAGTCAGACAAAACTTAGCACTATGCTTATCATCTCAGAGTGGGATATCCCTTTCTAAGCATAACACAAAAAGTCAGAGGTGGAAAAAAAGAAGAAAGAAAATGTTAAATCCAATTACACAAAAAATGTTTAAGTGATGGCATACAAAAGACAAATGACAAACTAGAAAAAAATAGATATTTATGCCAGTGAACTTCTTAATAAGCTTCAGTTCTATAAGAAAAAGTATAAAACCTCAGTACAAAACTATGCAAAGGATATGGACAATTAGTTCAGGAAAAGAAATGGACCTTAAACATAAGAAAAACTTCTCAGTAACACTCATAATAAGAGAAATGTAAATTAAAACTCCAGCAAGGTAATATTTTGTTATTTGTCAGGTCTGCAAACTCATGGTGTCTCAGGAGACAGTCTAGGTATGTCCGCAGGCCTGTCGGGCTTTTGCTTAATGACTGCTGAGGGTGTAAATTTACACAACCAATATGGAGGGCACATTGACAAGATCTATTGACATTAGTAACACGCTTACCTTTGACCCGGTGATTCTACCTGTAGAAATTTACCCTAAAAATATGCCAGAACAAGTCCAAAACAATGTATATTTACAATTAGTCCTTGTAGCACTCTTATGATGACTAATGTTTAAGAGCAGTCTGAACAGACTCAGCTGGGAGATGGTTTAATCCATTTTGGAAATTCCATGCAGCAGGATACAATGCATCCAGAAAAAGTAACAAAGAGCTTGCTTGGTGCTAAATCTTTACAGATGAAAAAGATCCTACATATAAAGTGCGGTGTGCTATTTGCTTGAAACTTTTGAGCATATTTATAATACCTCTGGGAGAATACAGAAGGAATTGGTATCTTGGGTTTCCCATGGGGAAGAGAACTGGGGGAAGGAGGTGTACATTTCACCGATGTCCTTTTGTACATTTTGTACCATGTGTATTTATTTTCAAAAAGAAATTAATTTAAAAATGGAAGCGTACAAGTGGGCACTTTTCTGGTCTCCTTGGTGAAGTGCCCCTGGGTAAAGACACTGTGTGCCCTTCTAAGACCAGAAGATTAAGATCTTAATTGCTGTTTACCTCAAAACTGTTTTCTCTACTAGGAGAGCTGGTGAAAATGCAATGATAAAAAGTCAGAGAAGTAGTACCTAATCCTGTGAGACATTTTCCAGCTGAGTTTTCTAGGTTCACATTTTCATTTCTTGCTCTATGTGCATATAGACATGTCCAGACACGTCAGGATAAATCCTATCACCTGTTGAGCAGCCCAAAGGTGCTGCATTAAGTGTTTTCTATTTAATATCTGCTTGTTAATTCACTTTGCTAACGCAAAGCTCAAGGAGACCAGTATTCTTTTTTTATTATAATTAACTGTTGAATGAGTGAATGATCTTATTACTTTGAGATTAAGGGAGAAACCATTTAAAAATAACTGTGCAAACCACATGTGACAAAGTCCAAATTAACAGATTTCATTATATAAAATTGGTCAGTCATAAGAAACAGTACAGTGATCAGGAATTTTCCTACCGCTGTTGATAACATAGTTTGAGAACTTAAATAAGGAAGAGAAAAATGTTCCCATCATTATTAAAAACAAATAAACCCAACAACAACATCATAAACTTTAATTAGGGTAAGAGAACTTGCTTAAACTTGGAATACATGGATAAACTCATAGACCTTTCTGTGAATTGTTGCAGAATGATGTGCTATGTTCAAATATATATAAAATAAAGCCAAGAACAACAGAGCATAAAATTATTTGAAAACCAGTCCATTTGTCACATGAAAGATTTTCACTATTTTAGTTAGGGCAGTACATTGTTCTTTACCTTTTTAAAAAAATATAGAAGAATAAGTTAGATGGTATCTTCTATATCCTGTAGAAGAGACCAAGCTTTTTATCTGTGTTGTTTTGAACATCTAAATCAATAATGTGAAACATGTAAGAAATTCTAGAACTGCTCATCCTTGTGTCAGAGCCGAATACTCACATTCCATGAAGTGGTGTTTTTCTTGACCCTTAGGGAGGCAAGTTTAAACATCTGCCATGGAAAGAGGGCAACTTCTTTTTGCTAAGGATCACAGTCTTTCCAAAGTCAACACTGAGGTTTCAAGAGCACAGAGTAACTTGATATCCAAAGACTCTTAGGGCAGCACCTAATAGAAGTTTAGCAGAGAGAAGCTGGACTCGTTTTCTCTCATCCAATGAATCAGAGAATCAAAAGTTGACCTGTCTTCTGTTGGCACAGAATAAAAAACACCTCCTGCTGCTGGCTTGTTGAGAAGATCCAAAGCACAAGAAGTGTTTAAGCACACACTAGTACCAAGGACACGGCAGCTCCTGCAGGTCCCATCTGGGGCGGCGGGGCAGGAAGCTCTCCGAGGCTGGCTTATAGCCTGGATGGTTCCTGAAATTCCCTGTTCTGCACCTGTGGCAGGTGTGCTCATAGTCAGGTGTGGCAGGGACCCATTGTCAAGGGCTAGAGGAAGTCACCAGCTTCCTCTTGGACTGTCCTGGATGCAGAAACCCAGACAGGAAGGAGTCTGTGCAGGAAGACAGAGCTGAGGGCCCTGGGTCCCCTCGGGGATCAGTGGGTGATGAACTCGTAAGCTAGGCCATGAGGAATGGGGCTGCTCTTTCCCACACCCCTGAGCCGTGGACCACATTGGAATTAAAGTTAATTAAACTGGAAAAGAGGAGAAGTGTCTGGGAGAAATGGGAACACTGGGAGGAAAGGTCAGAAGACTTGGGCGGGTTCACTGTTCCTGAATCCTCACTAATGTGGCCCTGATCTGCCTAACTCCTGAGGCTCGCTGGTTTTTAAGATGTAATTTGATCACATTTTCATCAATAAGGGACTAGATAAGTCAGTTTAGAAATAAGCCATAGAACCCAGCAATTCCACTTCTAGGTGCATATTCAGGATAAACATAAATGTACATCCAGACAAAAAAACTTGCATATGAACATGCACTGCAACATGATTCAAAATAGCTAAAAAGTGGAAACTATCCAAATGTCCAACTAGTGAACAGGAAAATAAAATTTGATCTATATGTACCATGGAGTATTATTTGGCAATAAAAAGGAAAGAAGTACTGATACAGGCTACAACATCAATGAACCTTGAAATTACTATGCTAAGTGAAGGAAAACAGCTGCAAAGGACAAGTTATATGAATCCGTGCATATGAAATGTTAAGAACAGGCAAATCTATAAAGGAAGAAAGTAGATTAGTGGTTGCCTTGGGTTGATGTAGGGGACTGGGGCATGATAACTAAGGGATATAAAGCTTCTTTTGGGGTGATAAAAGTGTTTTATAATTGATTGTAGTGATATTGTGAAAATCTGTAAACATACTAAAATTCATTGAACTATGGACTTTAAGTGGGTGAATTTTGTGGGATATGAATTGCATTTTAATAATATAATATAGGTAAACAATGGAATACTATGCATCTGTGAAACAGGATGAGGAAGCTATTTGTGTTGTTGTTGTTGTTTAGTCACTAAATTATATCTGACTTTTTGAGATCCCCATGGACTGTAGCCTGCCAGGATCCTCTGTCCATGGGATTCTCCAGGCAAGAAAACTGGAGTGGGTTGCCATTTCCTCCTCCAGGGGATCTTCCTGGCCTGGGAATCGAACCTGCATCTCCTGCGTCTCCTGCAAGCGTAGGCAGGTTTTTTTTTTTGTTTTTTTGTTTTTTACCACTGAGTCACCTGGGAAGCTGAATCACTCCAAGATGTTTTGTTGAATGAAAACAGCCAAGAAGGGAGTATGTTACCATCTATGTAAAAAAGTAGGAGGAAAAATCGTGCAGATTTTTTTTTGCTCATATGGGCATTGAAGAGCCCCTTTAAGGATGCCTGAGAAAGTAAGAGAAGGAACTTGTGGAGCTGAGAACTGACTAGAGGGAGGGCAGTTTGGGAAGGAGAATTCTTACTATATATTTCTTATGAATATAAAGAAGTTTAGGGGGCACAAGTGGGAAAGAATCCTGCTAACGCAGGAGACCTGGGTTCGATCCCTGGGCTAGGAAGAGCCCCTGGCAACCTACTTCAGTGTTTCTTGCCTGGAGAATTCCATGAACAGAGGAGACTGGCAGGCTACAGTCCATGGGGTCACAAAGAGTCAGATACGACTGACTGACTAAGCACACACACGCATTTCCTGACTGTGTTAAACACACCCATTCAGGTACATCTGAGGCTTCCTCATCGCTCAGTTGGTAAAAGAATCCGCCTGCAATGCGGGAGACTCTGGTTCAATTCCTGGGCCAGGAAGATCCCCTGGAGAAGGGATAGGTCCCCAGTCCAGTATTCTTCGGCTTCCCTGGTGGCTCAGCTGGTAAAGAGTCCACCTCCAATGCGGGAGATCCTGGGTTCGATCCCTGGGTTGGGAAGATCCCCTGGAGAAGGGAAAGGCTACCCACTCCAGTAATCTAGCCTGGAATCCCATCGAGATTATAGTCGAGAATCCCATCGATTATACAGTCCATGGGGTAGCAAAGAATCGGACAGGACCGAGAGACTTTCGCTTCACTTCATGTAAATCTTGGTCAAAGTTCTGCTCTTGCTGTCCTGGTTGTGGGATGCCTGGACACTGGCACCTCTGACTTTGCCCCAGAGTTAAGGGTTTTCAACACCGACCATGAGAGGTGAGAAGGGGCTGGAGATCCTTCATGATCAAAGGCTAATGGCAGCGACTAGGGATGTAAGTCAGCGCTCTGGTCCCCGATGCACACTTGTGTAACCCTGGGCAAGTCCCCACCCACCCTGTAGATTTCTCACCTGCAAGATGGAGAATCAGCAGGATCTATACCCTCTGATCCCAGGGAGACAGGGAGGAAGCCCGGGGCATAGGGAAAAGTTACTCCTCCTGGAGGTGTCTAAACAGGAAGGCTGCCAGCTCCGGCCATCTGGGGACAGGGAGGACACATCCAGGCAGCTGGAGCCCAAGAGGTGGAGGCTTAGGAGCATGCGTCAGCTGGGAAGTCAGAAGTTTCAGCAGGATGTCGGCGTGGGATGTGGGGAGAAATGAGCTCTGGAAAAATAGGGGAGGTGCAAGGAAAGGGGGGCTTTGGTCTCATCCATGCCATCAAGGGGCACTGACATTAGGAAAGAGCTCTGTGCCAGGTGATTCACTGGAAAAGACCCTGATGCTGGGAAAGATTGAAGGCAGGAGGAGAAGGGGACAACAGAGAATGAGATGGTTGGACGGCATCACCAACTCGATGGACATGAGTCTGAACAAACTCCGGGAGATGGTGAAGGACAGGGAGGCCTGGCGTGCTGCAGTCCAGGGGGTCGCAGAGAGCTGGACACGACTGAGAGACTGAACAGCAGCAAGGCACTTTCCTCCTGAGTCCCTCTCTTAGAACCCCTGAGAGGCAGGAGTACCACCCAGAGCCTTGCCTGATGTTACAGAGCTTCCAGGTGCCAGAGCTGGGCAGTCTGGCACCAAAGGAGCTCTCCTTCCACACCCTGAGTCTCACCTTTAAGCTGGACCCAGAGTCCCAAGAATTCTCCTGATTGCTTGCCGTATAGGTTGAATTGTAGATGGTCCCTGCTGAGACATAACCATGACCTTGAAGCCCTCCCATAGTGAGCTGAAATTAAATTATGATGTTAAAAGTCAAGGTAATGTATATCCTTCAGTAAAGGTGACTAGAGGGGGCAGAAAGGGGGCTCTAAAGTGCTGGCCATGTCCTGGTTTCAGGGGTTTATTCAATTTGGGACACTTCTTAGAACTGGGTTCACTTTTCAGTATGTATGTTATGTTGTTGTTCAGTCGTTAAGTCGTGTCTGCCTCTTTGCAACCCCATGGACTGCAGCATGCCAAGCTTCCCTGTCCATCACCAACTCCCAGAGTTTGCTCAAACTCACGTCCATGTTTGTTATACTTCATTGCAAACCTCACCTTGCTGTTTAACACGGAAAGCCCTGATAGGCGATGGGAAAATAAAGTTGAAGGTTTTGAAGGTTTATCTAGAAAAATGCAAATGCTGTTTTTAAAAAAGGCTTCTATATTCTATCATGGCTGTGGGCACATGATACCATCTAAGCAAAAGTGCCCTGTGCCTGAGGGCAGGGGGCATGGTCAACATCACAGTCACAGGGTCTGGGCAGTGTTTGTCGTTCCCAAATGCTTACATAACAGCAAAACATACCGCCACATGGGCCAAGAATTTCTGTCCCTCCTGGGTCTGTCAACTCTGGCCTTCTGGTTCAGTCTAGACCAATACCAACCTCAAGGCAATCAAGTGAAACCACTCACCCAGTAAATGTTTGTCTGAGCTACAGATCTGGGGAGAAGGACCCCAATACGCTCTAAATCCTTGACATTAGAACCTGAACTCTCCCAGGGGGCCATGACTTTTAATTTTTGTCACTCACAGAGCCCGTCAGCTCAGAGGATGGCTAAATTAGGAGCCAACGTGTCCGTGATGTGTATTTGACTCCCCAAAATAAAAGAAAAAGAAAACAAACCAAGGCTTTTGCATTTCAAGGGACCAGAGGAGCATTTTTAAAGTGTCATTAAATAAGTGCCTATATCCACACTTGACCTTCTTTCTGAGGAGTATTTTCTGACGGTTGGAGGAAGAGCCTGCCAACCAGTTCTGACACCCAGCACCACCAGAGGACATTAAAACTGATGCCCGAGTCCAACAGCCAAGAACACAGATTCCAGACGTGTCTGCCTTTGCAGGGGGTACAGCCTCCCAGAGAACTTTAAAAAGATGTTTTGCGTGTTTCTAAAACATCTTGAATGTATAGGTCACTCCTCCATTTCCTTTCACCTTCACTGATGTCTTCTAGCATGCAGGTCACTGCTGTGTCCAGGGAGAGGCAGAGATGAACTCAGAGCCTTCAGAATTGGAGGACCCAGGTTCTAGACGGGGCTTTGTCGCTTACTAACTGAGAGACTTTGGGCAAGTTGCTTCATTGCCCTGAACCTGGGTTTTAAACAAAGGATGATAAATTGTGATGCCATGAGGGACTCCAAGGGGCCAATACAGTCCCATCTCATCTTCTCCCAGTTAATTCCTTCAGCCCTCAACTGCTTGGTTCACAGCAACTCCCATATTTCTTTCCCTCTTAAGGCCTCCCAGGTTGACCAGGAGTCCCAGGAACTTTGTCCAGAGTAGGGAGAAGGCAGCCTGACTTCCTCCACCAAGCCCGGAGGACCCGGAAACATCCTCTGCTGTTGTTGCCTCCAGCTGCCACATGGCGCCGCTGTTGAACACAGTCCTGGCCTAGTCACAGAAGACGACGAGCAAGTCTTAAAAGACTTAAAATAAATGAACCCAAGGGATTTCCCGGTGGTCCAATGGCTAAGACCTTGGGCTCTTAATGCAAGAGGGCCTGGGTTTGATCTCTGGTCAGGGAAACTGTAATAGAATCTATATGCCCCAACTAAGAGTTCACATGTGCCAAGTCACTTCCATCATGTCCGACTCTTTGTGACCCCATGAGCTATAGCCTGCCAGGCTCCTCTGTCCATGGGATTCTCCAGGCAAGAATACTGGAGTGGGTTGCCATTTCCTTCTCCAGGGGAATCTTCCCAACCCAGGGATTGAACCCATGTCTCCTGCATTGGCAGGAGGATTCTTTACCATTGAGCCACCTGGGAAGCCCTACGGCCGGGCTCCTCTGTCCATGGGATTCTCCAGGCAAGAATACTGGAGTGTGTTGCCGTTTCCTTCTCCAGGGAAGAGTTCACATGCTGCAGCAAAAAAAGGATCTGAAAAAAAAAAAAAAAAAAATCTGTCATGCGGCAAATCGCACACCAGAAAACTGAGACTTAGGACTGCTCTCCTCTGCTCCCACCCTTGTTCCCCAGCTTCAGGCCTGCGGAGGTCAGACACCACCGTCACAGCTGAGAGAAGCAGCCGCAGAGCAGCGACGGGAGGAAGAAGGCCGCCCCGCGTTCCCACCGCAGCTGTCCTGCCACTGCAGCCTGGGCTGGAGCCGGGGGAGCCCCAGCCTGAGGGCGAGCTCAGAGTTTTCACTGTGACACGAGACTGCACATCGTAATTACTGAATCAAGACCGTTTCCCCAACCTGAACACAGGGCGGGGAAATCAAACCCCATGCTGCATTAGAGCTCACAGAGAAAAATTAAAGAAGGAAATAGGACAAATAAAAAAATGAAAACACATTAACAACAAAGAAGCATGATCTAAAACCAGATAATAAACCAAGATCAAATATATCTGTCCTATCTATAAATTACAGATGGAAAAAAATGGATCAACACAAACAATAGCCAATTATATTCCTATTCAGAAATACAAAAGGTCTTTGTTTGTTTTTATTTTTTATTTCATCAAACAGATAATTAGCACTTTCTACGTGCTAGGTGTGTTTGCAGTCAGCTTCCAATTATTAGCTAATCTAAATCATTTTTAGATCGAAAGACAAAGAATGGGCATAGAAACACAAAGAAAATGCAAATGTAAAGAAAGCAGAAATATCCCTGTTCATATCATTTGTATTGAATGCAATGTACACAGTTGTGTAAATTTACTAATAAGTGTTGGTGAGGATGTGGAGAAAAGGAAAACTTTGTGAACTGCTATGGAAAACAGTTTGGAACAGTATATCATGTTGTGCCATGGTTGGATGGCATCACTGACTCAATGGACATGAGTTTGGGTGGGCTCTGGGAGTTGGTGTTGGACAGGGATGTCTGGTGTGCTGCGGTTCATGAGGTCACAAAGAGTTGGACACGCTGAGCTACTGAACTGACTGAACTGAACACCTGAAACTTACATAGTGCTGTATGTCAATTATACCTGAATAAAGCTGGAAAGAGAAAAAGACATCAGGCCCATGGACTGCAGCCCGCCAGGCCTCCCTGTCCATCACAAACTCCGGGAGCTTGCTCAAACTCATGTCCATTGAGTCAGTGATGCCATCCAACTATCTCATCCTCTGTCGTCCCCTTCTCCTCCCACCTGCAATCTTTCCCAGCACCAGAGTCTTTTCAAATGAGTCAGTTTTTTTGCATCAGATGGCTGAAGTATTGTAGCTTCAGCTTCAGCATCATTCCTTCCAATGAATATTCAGGACTGATTTCCTTTAGGATTGACTGGTTGGATCTCCTTGCAGTCCAAGGGACTCGCAAGAGTCTTCTCCAAAACCACAGTTGAGAGACATCAATTCTTCAGCGCTCAGCTTTCTTTATGGTCCAATCCTCACATCTGTTCCTAACTACTGGAAAAAACCATAGCTTTGACTATACCCTTGTCAGTAAAGTAATATCTCTGTGTTTGTTTTTATTTTTTAGATTTTGACATTTTGATTTCTTTTGAATACAAGTAACTTTTTGCAACTTAGGAGGCAGATCAAGCTAAGGCAGTCCAGTCCTCTAGAGATCCAGGCCAATTCTTAAAATCTTCAGCAGAATGACATCATAATACAAGGTGCTAACAAGAGGATTATAAACTCTAAATAATAACCATTCATCTACATTTTTTCCTTAGGAAACAGCCAAAAGTCTAGTCCATAAATGTATGATATAAGAACATCTTGATCTACACAGGACAGAATGATCCAAATAATATGCTGGCCAACCTATCAGTGAGCCAGATCAGAGCAGGCCAAGGACTGGTGAACAGAGAAAAGTGTTTACATTTTGAAAATTTGCTCTGAGGTTTAAAAAACTGCTGGTTGTTGTTAATAAGAAACCAAGTAGAAAATATTATAGATGCACCACACTGATATTTGACTGTGCTAAGGTCTTCCACTGAAGCACAAAGTTAGAGTATGGAGATAAGACACTTAGATATTTTCAAAATAAATTACTTAGTAATAAGAAATCTGACATATTTATACAGAAAAACTTGTCAGGAGATTTTGCCAGGGCCAGGAAATGAAAAATAGAGAATGCCCTAATGACAGTTACTTGTGAGTTAGTTAACATCTTTTTAGGATGGACCCACAAAATCTGGCTGCTGTTTTGTTAAACATCTGCAAACTGGAGAACTCCTTAGCCCTCAGGCATCGTTTCTGCTCAATGTCTTAAGCCTGGGCTCGGTTCCATCTGCAACTCGTTTCTTTAGGGCTGGGGTGGGTGCTAGTCATCAAAATCTGGCACCTCATCGTAGGAGTGTCCCCAGTATCCTTTGGATGCATAGTAGGCGATGTGCAGGTGGTAAAATCCTGGCAGGAACACCAGGATGCCAACGATCAGGACAGGAACGGCAGGTCTGCTCCCTTTGCCGATACAGCCTCCAAGCAGGAGGGCGTCTATGATGATAAGAAAGGCACCAATCAAAAACAGCACTGTAATCCATTTTGAGTTTATTTTTGTGTATGGTGTTAGAAAGTGTCCTAGTTTCATTCTTTTACACGTGGTTGACCAGTTTTCCCAGCACCACTTATTAAAGAGGTTGTCTTTTTCCATTGTATATTCTTGCCTCCTTTGTTGAAAATAAGGTGTCCATAGGTTCGTGGATTTATCTCTGGGCTTTCTATTCTGTTCCATTGATCTATATTTCTGTCTTTGTGCCAGTACCATACTGTCTTGATGACTGTGGCTTTGTAGTATAGTCTGAAGTCAGGCAGGTTGATTCCTCCAGTTCCCTACTTCTTTCTCAAGATTACTTTGGCTATTTGAGGTTTTTTGTATTTCCATACAAATTGTGAAATTATTTGTTCTAGTTCTGTGAAAAATACCATTGGTAGCTTGATAGGGATTGCATTGAATCTATAGATTGCTTTGGTAGTATAGCCATTTTGACAATATTGATTCTTCCAATCCATGAACACGGTATATTTCTCCATCTGTTTGTGTCCTCTTTGATTTCTTTCATCAGTGTTTTATAGTTTTCTATGTATAGGTCTTTTGTTTCTTTAGGTAGATATACTCCTAAGTATTTTATTCTTTTTGTTGCAATGGTGAATGGTATTGTTTCCTTAATTTCTCTTTCTGTTTTCTCATTGTTAGTGTATAGGGATGCAAGGGATTTCTGTGTGTTAATTTTATATCCTACAACTTTACTATATTCATTGATTAGATCTAAATGTAAGACCAGAAACTATAAAACTCCTAGAGGAGAACATAGGCAAAACACTCTCTGACATAAATCACAGCAGGCTCCTCTATGACCCACCTCCCAGAATATTGGAAACAAAAGCAAAAATAAACAAATGGGACCTAATTAAACTTAAAAGCTTTTGCACAACAAAGGAAACTATAAGCAAGGTGAAAAGACAGCCCTCAGAATGGGAGAAAATAATAGCAAATGAAGCAACAGACAAAGGATTAATCTCAAAAATATACAAGCAACTCCTGCAGCTCAATTCCAGAAAAATAAATGACCCAATCAAAAAATGGGCCAAAGAACTAAACAGACATTTCTCCAAAGAAGACATACAGATGGCTAACAAACACATGAAAAGATGCTCAACATCACTCATTATCAGAGAAATGCAAATCAAAACCACAATGAGGTACCATTACACACCAGTCAGGATGGCTGCTATCCAAAAGTCTACAAGCAATAAATGCTGGAGAGGGTGTGGAGAAAAGGGAACCCTCTTACACTGTTGGTGGGAATGCAAACTAGTACAGCCGCTATGGAGAACAGTGTGGAGATTTCTTTAAAAACTGGAATTAGAACTGCCATATGACCCAGCAATCCCACTTCTGGGCATACACACTGAGGAAACCAGATCTGAAAGAGACACGTGCACCCCAATGTTCTTCGCAGCACTGTTTATAATAGCCAGGACACGGAAGCAACCTAGATGCCCATCAGCAGACGAATGGATAAGGAAGCTGTGGTACATATACACCATGGAATATTACTCAGCCATTAAAAAGAATTCATTTGAATCAGTTCTAATGAGATGTATGAAACTGGAGCCCATTATACAGAGTGAAGTAAGCCAGAAAGATAAAGACCAATACAGCATACTAATGCATATATATGGAATTTAGAAAGATGGTAATGATAACCCTATATGCAAAACAGAAAAAGAGACACAGATGTACAGAACAGACTTTTGGACTCTGTGGGAGAAGGCGAGGGTGGGATGTTTAGAGAGAACAGCATCGAAACATGTATATTATCAAGGGTGAAACAGATCACCAGCCCAGGTTGGATGCATGAGACAAGTGCTTGGGGATGGTGCACTGGGAAGACCCAGAGGGATCAGGTGGACAGGGAGGCAGGAGGGGGGATCGGGATGGGGAACACATGTAAATCCATGGCTGATTCATGTCAATGTATGACAAAAACCACTACAATATTGTAAAGTAATTAGCCTCCAACTAATAAAAATAAATGGAAAAGAAAAAAAAAATAGCACTGTAGCAAGTGCAATGGCCTTATATGGGATCTTAGGCGGGCTTTTCTTAAACTGAAAGTCAATGTAGCCATCGTCTGTACTAGAGAGTCTTGAATATTTCACTTTGCTACTGGGAATTCCAGTAGCCAGGTTGATATGAGACAGTACCACAACACACTGACTCAGCTGGAGAAGTCCCATGGACAGAGGAGCCTGGCAGGTTACAGTCCATGGGGTTGCAAAGAGTGCAACGTGACTGAAGTGGCTGAGCATGAACACACTGCTTCACCCTGAGCGTGAAAGGAGCCGTTTCCCTTTCCAGGTGACTTCTTCAGTGGATTCCCAGCCAAGATGCCGTGCACTGACAGCTCGCTCATGGTGTTTTTTAATATGCTGTCTAGGTTGGTCATAGCTTTTCTTCCAAGGAGCAAGTGTCTTTTAGTTTCATGGCTGCAGTCACCGTCTGCAGTGATTTTGGGGCCCCCCAAAATAAAGTCTGCCACTGTTTTCATTGTTTCCCCATTTATGTGCCATGAAGTGATGGGACCAGACTCCATGATCTTTGTTTTTTTAATGCTGAGTTTTAAGCCAGCTTTTTCACTCTCCTCTTTCACTTTCATCAAGAGGCTCTTTAGTTCCTCTTCGCTTTCTGCCATAAGGATGGTGTCATCTGCATACCTGACATTATTGATATTTCTCCTGGAAATTTTGATTCTAGTTTGTGCTTCATCCAGCTTGGCATTTCACATGATGTACTGTGCATACATAGTCTGCCTGCAATGCAGGAGATCTGGGTTGGAAAAATCCCTTGGAGAAGGGGATGGCAACCCACCCCAGTATTCTTGCCTGGAGAATCCCATGGACAGAGGAGCATTGTGGGCTACAGTCTATGGGATCACAAAGAGTCGGACATAACTGAGATACTAACACACACACACTCTGCATGTAAGTTAAATAAGCAAGGTGACAATATATAGCCTTGACATACTCCTTTCCAATCACCCATTATCACCACTGCCATTTAATATTGTGCTGGAAGAATTACTCAATTCAATTAGACAAGAGGTACTAAAACTGGAAAAGAGAAGACAAAAAATTATCATTGATTGTATGATTGGAAAAATAAAAAGAATCAATTGCAAAACTGTTAGAAATAGGAGGATAATTCAGTAAACTGAGTGGGCACAAGATAAATTCTAAAAAAATTAATATCTAAGAATCTATGTTATCAGCAATAACTTTGTAAATACACCTGAAGAAAAGATTCTACTTACAATTGGAACCAAAAAAGATAAAACACCCATGAATAGAATGAATGCAGAAGATTCATACAGACAAAAATCTTTGAAAAGAGGGACAAAAAGGAAGATTTAACTAAATGCAAATATTGCTTATCCTTAGAAAGACTGACTTGTGTGAAGATGACAATTCTTTTCCAATTCATCTGTTGTTGTTTTTGTTGTTGTTGTTCAGTCACTAAGTGGTGTCTGACTCCTTGCAACTCCATGAACTGCAGCATGTCAGACTTCCCTGTCCTTCACTGTCTCCCTGAGTTTGCTCAAACTCACGTCCATTGAGTTGGTGATGCCATCTAACCATCTCATCCTCTGTCAGCCTCTTCTCGTGCCTTCAATCTTTCCCAGCATCAGGGTCTTTTCTAATGAGTCACCTCTTCTGTAGATTTAGTATAATCCCAACAAAATATCAATGGACATTTCTGATTTTTTGTTGTTCTCATTGCATTTTCCAGAACTACACTGAATGCCAAGTTTTCGGAGTCCTTACTCCATTTGTTAATGATCTTTTTCTTCTCTCTTCCTTTCCAATGATATATTTCAAGTTTTCAGGCCCATCATTTTTTCAGCACCAATGAATAGAATTTCAGCTTTTTGACCTGAAAAATCACAGCAAAACCTCAGCAAAGTCTAAAGGAGCAAACGTTCCTTCTTCCCGTGCAATTGGAAAGAACAGCAGAGAGCATCCTTCATCCTCAACACACAAACTTGCAGGGATCATTGCAACAAAGGAACAGGTGAATCACCTGGATTCTCAAAGTTGCCTCTGTGCCCTGAGAAAAGTAAACTCGATTTCCCAAAGGCTGTCATTCAAGCTGGTCATTTTACTTAACTTATGTCGACATTGGCGAAGATAAAAATGGATAACTGTTTCCTCAAAAGCATCACTATAAGCACTGTTATCTTTCTTTCTTTGGATTTCCTCTTCTTCCACCTGAAGCATAAGGTAAATAAATCCACGAAATTTAAACAAAGACTTTGAGAGCCTTGCTCCATTCAAATTCACACAGGTAAGTTAAGGCTAAATTTTATACAGAAAATTGAGCATGCAAGCATAGCCAATAATTTTCTAGGGGAAAAAAAAGTAATGAAACATCCCCGCACGATGTTAAAGCATATTGTGGGCGTGCATGCTAAGTTGTTTCACTCGTGTCTGACTCTTTGTGACCCCATGAACTATAGCCCGCCAGGCTCCTCTATCCATGGGATTATCCAGGCAAGAATACTGGAGTGGGTTGCCAGGCCCTTCTCCAGGGGATCTTCCTGACCCAGGGATCGAACCCACACTTCATTATGTCTCCTGCATTGCAGGCATGTTCCTTACCATGTCTGCCACCTGGGAAACCAAAATAAATTGTAAAACCACAGAAATTAAAAGTGCTTGATTCTAGCACATAAAACAGGCAGACAGATGAGTGGAACAGAAGAAATTCCAGAAACAGACTCAAAAAACTTTCAGGAAAAGAGTATAAAATAAAGAGGACATTTCAGACCAGTTGTCTCATAAATGCATGGGACAACTGGGTCAACATCTGGGAAGGAGTAAAATTGGATCTCTACTTTAGTATATCAAAATAAATTCCAGATGGAGCTAAATTATGATTTTTAAAAAGAAAGCTATAAAAGAGCTGGAACAAACATGGGAGATTTATTTTTGTAATCCCAGATTGTGGCAATCTTTCCAAGCATGACACAAAAGTCAAAATTCACAAAAGACAAGACTGATAAATCCAACTACATAAGAATTGAAAATTTCTTTGTGGCAAAAAAACCAAAATACTATCAACCAAGTCAAGACAAAAAAATAAATGATAAACTTGGGGGAAGCATTAGCAACATACAGGGTAATATGTCAAACTTCTTAACATGTAAAAGGTTTCTAACATTAAAAACAGTTCAACAGAAAGATGGTCAAAGGACACAGACAGTTATGTCACAGAAAAATTGAAAAAAAGATTTAAAAATATGTAAAGAAAGAAAAACAAATGTGAATTACTTTTTTTTTCAAAGTCCCTAATGTGTATACATTTATTAATTAGTTAAGAAGACATAACACAGAGACTACAAATAACAAGACCATTGACCCAATTTCAGAGCCTGACATTTACAAACCATACCCAGGCAGAGTGGGTTGTCTGTACAGTTCTCTTAAGCTCCTTTGCGAATGACTTTTAAGTAGAAAGAATATACTCATTCTCACTTATAATAATATCGATGCAAATTCAAATTATAAAGTGATCTCATTTACCTCTGGTAGAAGTGGAAAGGGCTTCCCAGGGATTGCTGGTGGTAAAGAACCTGCCTACCAACGCCAGGAGACGTAAGAGATGCAGGTTCAGCCTCTGGATCAGGAAGATTCCTTGCAGGAGGGCATGGTAACCCACTGCAGTATTCTTGACTTGAGAATGCCACGGACAGGGGAGCCTGGCAGCTCATTGTGTTGCAAAGAGTTGGACACGACTGAAGTGACTTAGCACAGAGGAGAGTATAAAAACTCTTGTAAAATGGGTCTATCCACAGTGTGTTCACTACAGTGTACAAAACCGTCTGAATGGTGTCTGACTCCCAGCGACGGATCATAGAAGTCAGTTATTATTACTATCATTATTGAGGATAAGGGGCACTATTCACATTTTCTGACATAAAATTTATAAAATATAAAAAATATAAGTATAAAATTTTATAATCTTCTGACTACTCAGCCATCTTCTGGGAAGTTCGGGGGACTTAGGTGTGATCTGAGAGTATATCCAGGATATACGTGCAGGTCTGGTCATTGCAAGCAAGAGACTGGAAACCATCTAAATGTCCATCAAGAGAGGAGGATAAAAATGGTGTGGGTTGTGCTGTTGTACAGCAGAAATCAACACAATACAGTAAAGCAATTTCCTCCCAATTAAAAAAAAAAAAAAAAGATGGTATGGAAATCCACACAGTGGGATCCTGGTCAAGCATTAAAAGGAATGAGGCAGATGTTTGTGTGTGAAAGAGGGACAGCCTTCAACATCTTGATAAGTAGGAAGAAAAGAAGCAAGAGGCTGATGGCATGCTGTTCACCATTTGTATATAAAAGCTGGATATTCTCGTATATGCAAAGAATACTTCTGAAAAGACCTAAGAATCCTGTTATTGTCCTTTGGGCAGTTTCCTTTTAAGTGATTTTTTTTTTTTTTTTTTTTTTGCTAAGTGTCTATTACTGATTAAAAAGGCAAATCCATTTTTTTAAGAGTGAAGAACTTGCAATGAACGTATTAACTCATTACAGGAAAGCAGCCATTTCTGTGCTAAAGATGTTTGACATTCTAGCTTTCAAACATTTTAAAATCTAATGCCCTAGACATCCATCTCTGCGCTTGATTGCCATCTTCTTGTAGAAACGTCCCACTGTGTAAGAGAAACAGCCTGCCACGGGAGGGAGACTCAGAAGAGGGAGGAGAACTATGTGTGTGCAGGTTGCCCTGACTTTATTGCAACGGACCTTTGAAATGCAGTAATTCATTCTCCCTCTGACTTGGCACTGCCAGTAACTGCTGATTCAGTCGTTCAGTGTCAGCTCTCCTGACCTGACCACCGCTAGCCTTCCTCTGTCCAAGGGCGCTCCAGGAGGCCCTTGAGGACTCTGGACTCAGGGATTCTTGCGGGCCAGGGCTCCATGGTACTCCATGGACGCTCTGCCACCTTGCGCTCAGAGGCTGCTATAGCAACCAGACCATCCCCGGGGGCGGCCCGGAAAAGGATTCCCTGGGTGACCAGCTTGAGGGTTTTCAATAGAGGGCGCTAATGAGACGGCCCTGTTTACTGTGGGACCTGCTCCATGCTTTCTAGAACAATGGTTAGAAACGTGAATTTTGCACATGACGCGTACAAAAGCACTCAAAAAAATTGTGAAGTGCATAATTCAACAGTCATTGATTTTTTTAAAAAAATACAAATTCTGTTATTCCATGCTTAACAGACAAAACTTCTTCGAAGAACCGTGAAGGACGTTTAGCCCTGGTCTGACTCCATTTAACTCCAGAGAAAACCCACCTGCCTCTCACCTGTGGCTCCTATATTTACCCGTTGCAGAATGTACCTCCTCGGGGCCATGTGGGGCCATATTACTGAGTATTGCCAAGTCATCAAAAACCACAGGGTGGGTCCAGAACAGGAGTCGGCATCCTTTTTTTTTTTTTCCTGTAAAGGGCCAGTTAATCAATAGTTTTGGATTTGTGATTCATGTGATCTTTGTCCCAAAGACACAATTCTGCCTCTGTAGCAAGCATGCCGTCTTAAGCAGTATGTAAATAAATATGTGGTTGTGTCACAATAAAACTTTGTTTATAAAAACAGGAATCCCCTGGCGGTCCAATGGTTAGGTGGTGGTGATGGTTTAGTTGATGAGATGCGTTGGACTCCTGGTACCCCATGGACCGTAGCCCTCTAAGCTCCTCTGTCCATGGGATTCTCCAGGCAAGAACACTGGACTGGGTTGCCATTTCCTCCTCCAGGGGTTCTTCCCAACCCGGGGATCGAAAGGGATCAAACCCATGTCTCCCACATCTCTTGCATCTGCTGCATTGAAGGCAGATTCTCTACCACTGAGCCGCCAGGGAAGCCTCCTGTGGTTAGGACTCAGTGCTTCCACAGCTGTGGCCTGGGTTCAGTCCCTGGTCAGGGAACTAAGATGTTATAAGCCATGCAGCACAGCCAAAAAACAAACAAACAAAAACTTCAAAACAGCGGGCAGGTCAGATTTGGCCTATAGGCCATACTTGGCCAAACCCTAGTCTAGAATGTTCCTCCCCATCCTCAAAATCCAATGTACCATGTCAGTGGTGTGAATTTTGTGGTCTGCTCTCCCATGGAGCTGAGCGTAGTCTGGCAGCGGGACACGCACAGGGTCAGTGCCCCATTAGCAAGTCCACTCTGGGTCTGTCCCAAGTGCAGTACGTCTTGACATCTTGTAACCTTTGTGAGCTGGAGTGCGTGACACCCTGAAGGCCTCAGTGCTTTTATAAGTCCCCAGAAATCAACTTGAAAAATACAGTCCTCAAACATCCTCATCCTCCTCTGGTTTCATCAAAAGACAAAATTCCCACACCTGCTTCAATTTCTCCCAAAGGTTCTGTGAACACGCGGGCACAGGGAAAACACACCTCCTACCTCATTTCCTCCAGGCACCACGTGGGGCCCCCTCCTTCCCTTTGATTTGACTGCAAGGTGATGTTTTGTTTTGTTTTATGATTTTCTGATGTGAAAGTATTAGTTGCTCAGGCCTGACTCATTTGCATCCCCATGGACTGTAGCCCGCCAGGCTCCTCTGTCTGTGAGAGTCTCCAGGCAAGAATACTGGAGTGGGTTGCCATTCTCTTCTCCAGAGGATCTTCCTGACCCAGGGATCGAACTCAGGTCCCCTGCATTGCAAGCAGATTCTTTACCATCTGAGCCACAAGCCACCATTGTTTTTACAGCCTTTACTGCATCTGTTACAGCATTGCTTGTTTTGTTTTGGTGTTTTGGCCCCGAGGCACGTGGGCTCTCAGCTCCCCAACCAGGACCGAACTTGCACGCCCTGCACTGGAAGGTGAAGTCTTAACCACTGGACCACCAGGGAAGTCCCGACCTCGGGACGCTTTTACTTCTCCCTGTCTTTTCCTCCTTTGGTGCAGCATCAGCCTGGGTGTGTGTGTGGGGGTGTGTGTGTGTGCATGCACGCGAGCACCCTGACGTATGCACATGCCCTTAGCTACTGCTTGAATTCACACATCCCCAACAGGGAGGGGGTCAGTCCTGCCAGCTCTCAAAGGGTTGCTTAACATGCACATGCCCTTAGCTACTCCTTGAATTCACACATCCCTAACAGGGAGGGGGGCAGTCCTGCAAGCTCTCAAGGGGTTGCTTAACAGCTGAAACTTTGGACTTTTTCTTTTCTTCTCTCTTTTTTTTTTTTTTCCTGTTGGCCACAAATATCAGAAAGTCCACCATTTACTTTAGTAAAGCAGGCAGGGAGTTTGACCTAGTATATATCCAACATGGAGCCCTGGAAGGCAGCCTCTGACATCCAAGGAGTAGTCCCCATGTGGAGAAGGCAATGGCACCCCACTCCAGTACTCTTACCTGGAAAATCCCATGGATGGAGAAGCCTGGTGGGCTACAGTCCATGGGGTCACTAGGAGTCGGACATGACTGAGCGACTTAACTTCCACTTTTCACTTTCCTGCATTGGAGAAGGCAATGGCAACCCACTCCAGTGTTCTTGCCTGAAGAATCCCAGGGACGGGGGCGCCTGGTGGGCTGCCGTCTATGGGGTCGCACAGAGTCGGACATGACTGAAGTGACTTAGCAGCAGCAGCAGCAGTCCCCATGGGTCAGTTTACATTTTAGCCCAAACAATCAATCTCACCTCCGAGTCCCTGCGTGAGGCAGCCCGTGTGAGGACTGACAGGCCAGTCGCCTTCCCAGAAGAGACAGGCACTCTGTCGTGCAGTTCTGGCTGCCGCGTGCTGTTAATACCTCCTGGTTTTCTCAGTCTCTTTTCCCATTTTCACCTTTTTCAGTTCTTCAACACCTGCTTAACCACTTCTTCCCATTAATTTCTCTGCCAAAACAAACAGTGGGGTTTCTCTCTTCCTCATCGGACCCTGACTGATCAGACACAAACAAGTGATGAGGCCCGTGGTGGAGGAAGGAAAATACGCAGTGAGGACATCACTGGAGAAAAATCACACCTGCATTTATAGCAGCACCTTTCAGGGGGTGAAAACAGGTGATACTGACATATACTGAGAGTTTATTATGTGCTAGGCACTGTCTACACCCATGGCCGAGAATCACCGTGAAAGTGCAAGGCGAAAGTGTTAGTTGCTCAGTCGTGTCTGACTGTTTGCGATCCCATGGACTGTAGCTCACCAGGCTCTTCTGTCCATGGGATTCTCCAGGCAAGGATGGGTAGCCATTCCCTTCTCCAGAGGATCTTCCCGACCCAGGGGTCAAACCCGAGTCTCCTGCATTGCAGGCAGATTCTTTACCATCTGAGCCACCAGGGAAGCCCAGAATCACTGTAGTGAATTGAGTAAAATCCATGTCTACCCAGAATCTCAAAATATGCCCCTATTTTGAAATCGGGTCATTACAGGTGTAATTAAGGTAAGGAACTAAATGAGATCATCTTGGAAGAGGGTGGTGTCCTTATAGGAAGAGAAGGGAACGCACAGAGCAGAAGGCCAACAGAGACAGAGACAGAGGCTGGAGTGATGTGACCATAAGCCAAGCGGGCACCAGCACTGCAGGAGTCAGGAATGGTCCTCCCCAAGAGCCCCAGAGGGAGCAGGGCCCTACTGACACCCAGATTTTGGACTCTGGACTCTAGAACCATGAGAGGATACATTTATGTTGTTTCAAGTGGCCATTGTTCATGGCAGCCACAGGAAGTTAATACGATGGTTCACTGAATTCTCCCAGGAAAGCTATCTTTAAAAAGCAGTGAGGAGGACTCCCCTGGCTGTCCAGTGGCTAAGACTCTGTGCTTCCACTGCAGGGGCTGTGGGTTCAATCCCTGGTCAGGGGACTAAGGTCCCGCATGCTTCGCAGTGCAGACAAAAACATAAAAAGTTAATTAATTTGCGAAGAGCCATCTAATTGGAAAAGGCCCTGATGTGGGGAAAGATTGAGGGCAGGAGGAGAAGGGGACGACAGAGGATGAGAAGGTTGGATGGCATCATCGACACAATGGACATGAGTTTAAGCAAACTCCGGGAGTTGGTGAAGGACAGGGAGGCCTGGCGTGCTGCAGTCCATGGGGTCACAAAGAGCTGGACACAACGGAGCAACTAAACAACAACAAAGTTTTTTTTTTTTTTTTCTAAACAACAACAAAGTTTTAAAAAGCAGTTAGCAGGCCTGGGTTCCTTTCTATGGATCTCCTGGACTGTCACCAAAGAAGCCACATTCTCCATTCTTTGTGCTTCCTTAAGGTCTTTCATTGCCAGCTTACCCCAGAGCCCTTCTCATCCTGGGGGAAGCCCCCTGCCCCGTCCCCAGGGTGAGCCCAGCCCCCAGACCCAGCCTCCTCCCACTCCCTCCTGGTTTGTACTCTGAGAGGAGCTGCTTCCGGGGACTGTGGGGAGTGAGAGGACAATGCCCAGTGGGGGGGTGGGGGGTGGGCGAGCAGTGGGGGGTCCTAGACAAGCAGCCACTTTCCCCGTTCCCCTCCCCCCACTGTGAGAGTGTCTGAACCAGGTCACCTGGGTGACTGGTACCCAAATTTGCTCAGCATCTTCACTGAAGACCAGTGGCCACAGGCCTGGACCATTAAAGGGTCTTAGGTCTGGGTGAGAGGTGGTTTCAAAGGGCTGGAAAAGACAATAAAGAGATGGTTGGAGAGGAGGAGGGGGTGAGCAGATTCTAGCACCAAGGAAGGGAGAAGTGGGTCTTAGTGGCTCCTCAGGATTCTGGGCCCCCAGGCCCCTGCTCAGAAGGCCCTTCCAGAGGCTTGCTTCTGTCTCTCTCCCTCTTGTTTCATAATAATGACCACAGTGGATCTTTCCCGCTGAACTTGATGAGTGAGTAGACGTCTAGCTTCCTGTGGATGTATAAAAGCCCACCTGGAGGACCTCAGCGGGCCCCAAGCTTGCACCCAATCTGGCTCCAGGAGCTCAGGGCATTGAGAAATTCTCAAGGTGTCCACAAGGGGGCAGCCACACCCAGAGTGCTTTCCTCCAAGAACAGCAGACAAAACCCAGCATCTCTGGAAATAACTGGGGTACCTGTGGCCTTAAATAGACACAACCAAGGAAGCCGAGGGCCCAGTCACTCTAACTCCCTGACTCCTTTTTGCACTTGCATTTGGATTTATATATCCAAGGAATCAGTTAAAGAATTGACCAGTTTACCCATTAATCCATCCTTCACTTTCGGTACGTTTCTTCTGTTCTCAAATCCTCATAGCCTTTGGTTACCTCCCTTAAACTGATTTGGCATTTACGTCTCATTTTTTTTCAACATTTGTGTGCCCAGAGCGAAGCCATCTACTGAAGTGGATTTAAGACCTGGTGTCCCCCTGGAGAGAGTCATGCCATTAACCTGCTCTCCGCACAACCTTGCCTGGAGATTCAAAGACTGTAGAATCCATAACAATTTTCTCTGTCTGTCAGTTTACTTCTAATTCTTGTGATGGCTGCTATTGAATTACTATAGTATCCTCAGGGGAGGCCGAAGTTCAGAGTCAGTGCAAAGATAACATTTCAAGTCATATTATGAGAATTTGCAATTGCCTTCTTTGGGACTCAGTCTGCTTTTTTTTTAATGTCCCAACCCGCATGCTGGACTATCTTCTGCCTTGTCTAAGCAGACCTCTAGGTATACTGTACAGATGGTATTGGGGTTGCTTTTGAGAGTGAATTGTCTCATTTTGCTAAATGATATCTCATAAAAAAATGATCGAGTAGAATTAGTGTGTATTAAAGAATAAAGTCAGAGGCCCCTCGTTCCTTCCCCACCTCACATGCTCCTAGGAGCCCTTGACTGGTCAGCGAGGCAGAAGTTAAGGAAGCACACGTCCTGCTGGCTTTGTCCTTCTGGCAACCAGTGACCTTGGGTGTGTCCTTGAAGTTCGCTGAGGCTGTTTCCCCAGCATGGAAGTGAGAGTTGTGGTCCAGTTAACCCTCAGGGAGCTTGTTCTCCGAGGCCAGCTGTCCAGTGAACCGCACGTCTTACCTAACGTGGAGCCACTCGCCCAGCCAGATTGGGCGCGTCCCGCTGAGGTGAGGTGCCCAGCTACTCTTTGAATTGGCCAGTGCAGCCCAGCTCCCAGTCCATCCTCAGTCCTGTAGGAGGCTCACAAGCTTAAACTGTCTGCTCACAGAGTGGGTCCCCTGCTCCAGGGCAAACTCCACAAGCGGTTCTGAGTCTACAGAGCAAAGCTGGAGTTCATGCCCTCTCCTATACCAAAGAGTGGAGAAGGAAATGGCACCCACTCCAGTATGCTTACCTGGAGAATGCCACGGACAGAGGAGCCTGGCAGGTTACAGTCTGTGGGGTCACAAGAGTTGGACACGACTTAGCAACTAAACCACCATCATATACCAAGGAGAGTGCAGGGCCTGGCATGCAAATGGGAGGTGTCAGTGAAGCCAGCCCGATGCCGTGTCCCCATTATGGGGACTGGGCTCCAAGTGTCTGTGGCCAGGACGGCACCTCGTCAGCTGCCGCCAGTGATCCTGCCCACTTCTGCCGCCCGTGACCCTGCCCGCCTCTGCCACCAGGGCGGGCAGCCCGGCAGAGGCGGGATCGTCTCCTTACTCAGCTTTCTACCAAGTGTGGTGTGGGGCTGGCCTGAGGCTATTCTTCCTCCTCAAAGCAGAGGTTGTACGTCAGTGGGTCTTTGAGCAGAATTCAGTTCAAGGGCACATTTTGTTTGGCCTACAAATTTTTTAAAAAATTGAATTAGTCGCCAATCTTTAAAAATCAGGAGATTTCAAATGAATATCCAGATTTTCAGCTTCTCTTCAAAACCAGCAAGTCCACCTAGACTCTGCCCAAAAATCGTACACAAAGCTATAATTCAAAAAGACCCACTTACCCCTGTGTTCATAGCAGCTCCGTTCACATGAGCCAAGACACCGAAACCACCTGAACGTCCACCAACCAGTGAGCAGATGGAGATGAGGCCCATCTGCACAGCGGGGCACCGCTCAGCCACTCCACGCGGCGGCACGGAGGCACCCAGAGACCTTCACACTGCCTGGGGTCAGGAGGAGAAGGACAAAGCCTCTGTGACGTCACTTACTATATGAAATCTAAAATACGACAGAAACAGAAGCAGACTCGCAGATGTCGGCATCAGACTTGTGGGTTTTAAGGGGGAAGGAGGGTGGGAGACGGATGGACTGGGAGTTTGTGGTTAGCAGAGGCTAACTTTATATATAGGATGGAGAAGCAACAAGGTCCTACTGTATAGTGCAGGGAACTATATCCAATACCCTGTGATAAGCCATAATTGAAAACAACATGTAAATGAACGTCTATGCTGTGCTGTGTTTAGCCACTCAGTCATGTCCGATTCTTTGCGACCCCATGGACTATAGCCCACCAGGCTTCCCTGTCCGTGGGATTCTCCAGGCCAGAAACTGGAGTGGGTTGCCATGGCCTCCTCCAGGGGATCTTCCCAACCCAGGGATCGAACCCATGACTCCTGCATTGCAGGCAGATTCTGTACCATCTGAGCCACCAGGGAAGCCCAAATGAATGTGTGTGTGTATATATATATATATATAAAATACTGAATCACTTTGCTGTACAAAATTAACACAACATTATAAATCAACTACAATAAAAAAAGAAAGTGCGAGAGAGAGGGAGACTCTGCCTGAGTTTCTGGCTGGTTGAGAACACCAGTGAGAGCCTCAGCCCTCCCTTCACAGGAGTCCTCCACCCCGGGACGTTGCCCCTTTGCTTTCTCGCTGTAGGACCAGGGGTGTCGATGGCAATTTATCCATAGGCGATCACACTTCCTTATTCCAGAGCCCCTGAACTGCCTGGGCAGAGACCCCCGAGAACCCACACTGACTTTTTTTTAAAGTATCAGAGTGCTATTAACAGAACACACACCGCAGATCATGCTGCCGCTGCCACTAAGTCACTTCAGTCGTGTCCGACTCTGTGCGACCCCATAGATGGCAGCCCACCAAGCTCCCCTGTCCCTGGGACTCTCCAGGCAAGAACACTGGAGTAGGTTGCCATTTCCTTCTCCAATGCATGAGAGTGAAAAGTGAAAGTGAAGTCGTTCAGTCATGTGTGACTCTTTGCAACCCCATGGATTGCAGCCTACCAGGCTCCTCCATCCATGGGATTTTCCAGGCAAGAGTACTGGAGTGGGGTGCCATTGCCTTCTCCGACAGATCATGATAAAAGACTCTAATTTTTTAAAAAAGATGTTGTTATCACCACAAAACGCCTGTTGTCCTATCCAGTGGACACATCCACTATTGCATACGAAACACTGAGATTCTGGTTTTAAAGAGCTCAGAACAGTGCCTGGCTCATAGTCAGCACCCCATGCATGTTAAACCAAAATTTTAAATATGGCAACAAGCATTTGAACACGGTGTGCCTTATAAGAGGTTTGATGGACGTGGGGAAGTGAGTTGAACGCCCGGTTGTTCAAGGACGGGGAGGACTATAGCTCATGGGGCAGGAATCCTGCCTTAAAAGGGGCAGGAATCTCAGTGGGGGAATGTGAACCGGTGATAAAGAACTATTTTGTGTGCCTGGAATCCCCGAGTCCGCCTGCTGCTGAGGGTCACGTTGCAGACCACATGCGCTCTGGGTCCCTCTCCAAACCCGCGCGCTCAGCCTGCTTACCTGCACTAGGGGCCACGTGTGTCTGTCACAGGAGGGTGGTCACAAGGGGCTGGAGATACAAGCCATCACAGGTGGGCTTCCAGCAGCCCAAGAACCCCCAAGATGGTGGGTAAAAATGTGTCTGTGTTCAACTTGGCAGCGGGGAGGGGGGTGATCATAGTTTTCATTAGATTTTCAAAGTACTCTGATGCAAATAACCACTCCTCTTGGAGACTAGTAACCTTGCCAGGCTTCCGCTCAGAGATGCTCCGTCAGGAACCCCACCTTCAACTCACGAAGGAATCGCTGTCTGTTACATGAAGCAAGGACTGGGTCCCAGTGGTCTATTTGAGGATGACCTGCAATCCTTGCGTGTTGCTTCAAATTTATACTATGTGCATTTATTTATTTTTATTATAACATAAATGTTTATATTATTTTATTTTTATTATTTTATATGCAGGTTTCTAACAGCATGTTTTCTGTAAGGATTCCATCCTCTTTAGGAATGCCCAGGCAGGTAAGTGTTCAGGATGGGGCAGGTGACCCAGGGCCTCTGGGGAAGAAGGCTGAGACCAAGGGCATATGTCTTTTGAGTCTCTCATCGAGGCTCATAAGTATGTTTCCGCTGCCATGAGCGAGTCCCCGATACCATCTGCCTCCACCCCGACTCCCTTCCCCATCTCTCAGTTGGGAGGGAAGTGTCCAAGGGAATCTCTGTCTTGTGAGGAGAAGAGCCAAGAGGAACGTGCTGTCTCCGGCAGAGGTGGTGGGGGAGAGGTGCTGTGTGAGTTACCGCGGCTGCGGGAACAAACTGGCCCCGCCTGAGGGGCTTCAATCCGTATAAACCGCTTGTCTTTGCAGTTCTGGAGGCCTGAAGTGTGAGAGCGGCGTCCTGGGGCCACGTTTGCCCGAAACGCTGTCTGTGAGCGTCCTTGCTTGCCCCTCCCAGGCTCCAGTCATGACCTGCAGTCCTTGGCAGTCCTTGGTTTGCTGCTGCATCACCCAGGCGCTGCTTGAATTTCCCTCTCCTTATAAGGGCATCAGGGACTTCCCTGGTGGCTCAGAGGGTAAAGCGTTTGCCTGCAATGCGGGAAACCTGGGTTCGATCCCTGGGTCGGGAAGATCTCCTGGAGTAGGAAATGGCAACCCACTCCAGTACTCTTGCCTGGAAAACCCCATGGATGGAGGAGCCTGGTAGGCTACCGTCCATGGGGTCGCAAAGAGTCAGACACGACTGAGTGACTTCACTTCGCTTCAGTTTATAAGGACATCAGCCGTGTTGGATTAGGACCCACATGGTGGCTCAGCAGTAAAGAATCCACCTGCCAGTGTAGAAGAGGAGGGTGCAATCCCTGGGTGGGGAAGATCCCCTGGAGAAAATAGCAACCCACTTGAGTTTTCTTGCCTGGAGAAGCTCATGGACAGAGGAGCCTGGCAGGCTACAGTCTATGGGGGTCGCAAAGCCACACAAGACTTAGTGATGAAACAACAATGACCGTAACTTCCTTGATCACATCTGCAAAGGCCTTATTTCTAGGTAAGGTCTCATTCACAGGTGCAGGGGTTATGACTTGAAGGTGTCTTTGGAGGGGGGAGGGGAACACAATTCAACCATGGTGGGCACATCATCTCAAAAGGCCCTGCCACCTCAGTCCCCTGGGTTGCTCCCAGCCCACACCCACACCTTCCCCAGGGTCTTTTTTATTTTTTCTTTATTTGGCGGCTCTGGGTCTTAGCTGTGGCATGTGGGATCTAGTTGCCTGACCAGGGAGCGAACCCCAGGCCCCTACCTTGGGAATGCAGAGTCTTAGCCACTGGACGATCAGGGAAATCCCTCCTGGGGATCTTGAGGTGGTGGGTGCCACCATCCCTCCTGCCATGATACCTGAGTACCCTCCCCCTTGGTACATATTCTGAAGTGGGATTATTTTTTTCCCTGCATGTCAATCCCACAGTACTGAGATTGAGCTACGTGACCAGGAAATGTATGTGGTGTCCTTACGTATCTGTGTGTGTTTCTGTGTGCATGTGTGCACCTGTGGGTGTGCGCCTGTGGGTGTGTGTGTTTTGGGAGGGGTGGGTGTGTGTGTGTGTGTGTAGGATGGTCAGGAGGGAGGAGTGGGAGGCAGGAAAGCAGAGAGAGGATGGAGCCTCTGTAGTGAAGGTACAGGTGAAGAGGGCAAAGGATGTCCTGTAACAGGGGGGAAAGCATGCTTGTGACAAATATGGAAATGTTATGCCTTTGGTCTCAGTCCCACACGAAAGGTGTGTTCATTAGTATGTTGATTCTGTTACTTTGTGTGCACATGCTAAGTTGTTTCAGTCATGTCCCACTCTTTGCAACCCCATGGGCTATCACCCACCAGGTTCCTCTGTCCATGGAATTTTCCAGGCAAGAATACTGGAGTGGATTTCCATGCCTTCCTCCAGGGGATCTTCCCAACCCAGGGGTTGAACCTGCATCTCCTAAGGCTCCTGTACTGCAGGAAGATTCTTTACCACTGAGCCACTAGGGAAGCTCATTCTGCTACTTTAACAGAAACCAAAATGACAGTGGCCTAAGGAAGATCAGAGTTGGTTTCCCATTCTTGTGAAGTTTGAGCTGGTGACCGACCAGACCTGGCCCATGCCACTGCCCAGGGACCCAGACTTCTGTTGCTCTGCCATCTGTGAAAACACAGTCCTCTTCCAGACTCAAAGCTGGCTCACCACCTCATTCATGTCCCAGCCAGTGGGAAAGGAGAAAGGGGGCTGGGGGACATATCCTTTCCTTTTCAAGGCTCACTGGGAAACTGCACTCATCACTCTCCCTTCTGCTGGCCAGAATTTCATACACATGACCCTGCGAGCTGCAAGGGAGTCAGGGAAATATGGCTCTTATTCTCAGAGGCCATGATCGTGGGGATTTTGCTGCAATTAACAAGGCAGTCACGGATATTGGGGAACGGCTGACAATCTATTATAGAAGGAATGTGATTTTAGAAATGTAGTGATATTAAATCCCCCTTTCACCCCTTATGATAGACAAAACCCCCAATTATACTCATACAATAAAGAAAATAAGGAACATGTGATTAGAAAAATCAGCTCATCAGGGAGGCTCTGTCCAGCTTTGACCGGTCCTGGGGTCAGGACGACCGCTTCATCTCAGGAAGGTATGCACTGGGTCGCTCTACAGCCAGTTGGTTCTCAATGACGTAACACGCCCTGCAGCTCTCCAGAATCCGGGCCTGGAAGTACGCTTTGTCCTGCTCCTGCCAAGTGTCAGACTCAATGTACACGTTGTACGGGTCATGGGAGTGCTCCAGTTTCTTGGAGCGGATATAACTCAGCATGATGCCCAGGGTGAAGAAGCCGAAAAAGCCGAGGACCATGAGGATGTACAGGGCTGCCAGCTTGCCATCCTCGTGGCCCGGGAACCTGCGGGCCAGCCCAGACGTGTTGCTGCCCTGTTGAACTGTCCCCTGCCACAACTTGGTCAGCACAGGTGTCACGGCCGTGGCGTTAGACAGGATCATCCTGAGAGCCAAGGTTGAACTTCCCAGGAAAACTGTCTTAAAGAAAAGTGCAACCTGAAATCACAAAACATGGATTGGCCTCAAACCCACCCCACTGCCACCACCACCAGACACACACTGCACAGAGGTTTTAAAAATCCCAGGGTGCCCTAACCACACTCCTCTGTTACGGGGTGTGCCACCTGGGATTTGCACAGTGCCCTCTCTTGATTGAGCAAACGATTAATTGATTTGCGTTTATTTCTATTCATCATTTCCAGCCCCTGTCACCACAGGGGGTCAGCAGAAAGAGTTCCTTGAATGCACATATTGTGTGATAGGTATATCTGTTAGTTTACATGCTATGGACCAAACTGTGTCCCCCTCAATTCATATGTTCAAGCCCCAACCCCCAATGTGGCTGGAGGTAGTCTTTAGGAGCTAATTAAGGTTGTGCATACATGTTCAGTCACTCAGTCATGTCTGGCTCTTTGCAACCCCATGGACTTTTGCTGGCCAGGCACCTCTGTCCGTGGAATTTTCCAGGCAAGAATACTGGAGCGGGTTGCCATTTCCCACTCCAGGGGATTGTCCCAACCCGGGGTCAAACTTGCGTCTTCTGGGTTTCTTGCATTGGCAGGTGGAATCTTCACCACTGAGCCACCTAGGTATGGTCCTAAAGGTAAGGCCCTAGTCTGACAGGGCAGTGGCCTTACAAAGAAAGGAAGAGAGACCCTTGGCCTGGGTTCCTGTCTGGCACTGTGACTTTTCAAACTTCCCAGGTGATCCTACTCGGTAGCCATGATTGAGAACCCTAACCCTTAGGAAACTGACCAATCAGTGTTTTGTGCTCCCTGAATACCTGGAAGAACTTTATAAAAGGAGAAATAGCAATTTCATAGTATAATTTTCTCATCTTGCTTATTTTTCAGATTTTCTTTTTCAGTCTTGTGCATCCCTCATACAAACTGAACAGGAGTTTTGGAGAAAAATTCCTAAGTCATCACCGTGACCTCAGCTGCCCCCGTCTGAACTCATGCTGGTATCTCTGCTGAGCCTATTGGAACTTGAGGGCAAACCAGAAAAGTCAAGTGAATTAACTGCCTTTCAAATAACAATGCTGTTATTTTTAACGAAAAGTCTTTTCTGACTTTACACTTCTGTCGTATTGCTTTTGCTAAATGCCTTCTGTCCCCCCAAGGCTTGCCTGCTGGGTCACATGTGTGTTTGCATAATGAGTCACAAGATGAGCTTGGCAACATCCTCTAATAATCAGCAAGATACAAATGACACAGAATCTAATCTGCATGACAGCTGGGGGCTTATGGCCCACTCCCTAAGCTCACATCCGTTATAATGCCAAAGCACTGCCTGGTGGCCACAGTTAAGACTGTTGGACTCCAGTGGATTTGGAGACCAGCTGATTCAACCTTAACTTTATAGAAAACTGGGCTGAATAGAGGTGAGCTGACTTGCTTGAGGTCATGTCTCCTATCAAAAATGCATCTGTCAACTTTAATCTTTTAGCCATGGACTCACATTTTATTAGCACAGAAAAGGGAGTTCTCCGGATCTTGCAGAGAGAAGGTGGATCTGTACTCAGGCTCAAAGAAACTGAGAAGCCAGACACTTGTATCAGATAAAACTGGGTCTACCCAAGTGGGGACTGGCTTCTGATCTAAATAGGCAACAGAAGAGCCCTCTCCCGGACCAGGGAGAACCACAGCTTTTCGTATCTCACTCAGGGAATGTCAGGCTGGAGGGGGCAGGAGCAGCAGGAACCAGGAAGGTCCAACTCCAAACACAACCAGCTTGATGCTCAGCTTGTGCTGAACACTTTCAAACTGGCCTTATTGGACCCAGAAAGAGGGGAGGGTTGGTTCCAGAAGTTTCTACTTCTGCCTGGGTTTGAGACGTTTCATAGGGTCTCACAGACACTGCCCCTAACCAAGGATTGTTGTTGTTCATTTGCTAAGTCATGTCTAACTCTTTGCAACCCCATGGACTGCAACATGTCACATTCCCTGTCCATCAGCAACTCCTGGAGCTAACTCAAACTCATGTCCATTGAGTCGGTGATGCCATCCAACCATCTCATCTTCTGTCATCCCCTTCTCCTCCTGCCTTCAATCTTTCCCAGCATCAGGGTCTTTTCCAATGAGTCAGCTCTTTGCGTCAGGTGGCCAAAGTATTGGAGCTTCAGTTTCAGGATCAGTCCTTCCAATGAATATTCAGGGTTGATTTCCTTTAGGATGGACTGGTTGGATCTCCTTGCTGTCCAGTGAAGGTTAGTGCAATTTTTTTTTTTTTTCAAAGCTTAGTCCCAGGGCTTCTGGTCCACCGAGACTCACTCAGGATTCATGACTGTGGGCCGCTGGGGTGAGCTGAACAGTTGCAAATGGAGACCAAGTGGGCCTCCAGCACCTCCCCCTGCACCCCAGGGGAAGAGGGGGCAGCAAGTGATGTCACTGTATTCCCAGCACAGGCCTCACCTTCTACATTTTCCGTGGAGTTCCGGGTCTGTCGCGTATCAGCACTGATAACACGCTTTTAGAGCAGCTTTCCCAGCACTGCACCTCTGACTCTTTCCTACACGTTTACTGAAAGGGCTTTTGTGGCTGACTCCAAGCTCTCTGCTGCAAGGGCCAGATTCTGGGGTAGAGTCCAGGAAGGAGGAAGGTCAGGGATACAAATTCCAGCCCTGGCTCAGTTCTGGCGAAACCAGGAGGCTCCCAGGGACCGTAGTGGACTTATCTAGGTGGGATGGGGGTGACATTCCCCTCACGCTTGACAGCATTCCCTAACCCTTTCCTTGAAAGAGCGACCAGTTTTGAAATCAACATTCTTTGCTTCAGGAAGCAGAACTAGTTTCAAACAATTACAGATAAGCTTCATTTGGGTGAACAGGATCTTACTGAGTCAAGAATTTGGTGAGGAAATTTCCAATTTTCCTCGGAAGTAACTGTCAATTGTTTTCATCTTTATCACAACACTATGTCCAAGGAGATCAAACCAGTCCATCCTAAAGGAAATCAACTCTGCATATTTATTGGAAGGACTGATGCTGAAGCTGAGGCTCCAATACTCTGGCCACCTGATGCGAAGAGCTGACTCACTGGAAAAGACCCTGATGCTGGGAAAGATTGAGGCCAGGAGGAGAAGAGGGTGGCAAAGGATGAGATGGTTGGATGGCATCACCAACTCAACGGACATGAATCTGAGCAAATTCTAGGAGACAGTGAAGGACAGAGAAGCCTGGCATGTTGGAGTCCATAGGGTCACAAAGAGTCGGACACGACTGGGAGACTGAACACCGAATGTCCAAATTGCCTCTTGGCAGCAAAGAAACCAACAGGGGCTCAGACCCTTCCAGGCAATCAGCTGGCTTTGTTTTGGGCTTTTTACCTCCTTCCCTCCCAGCAGGGGAGTCACTAAAGTGGCCACAGTCTCAAAAAATCAGGATGAAACCTGTACAGAGGCATGACACCCGACTGCCCTCAAAGATCGGAAAAGGACTTGAGATCGAAAAAGGACTCCCTGCTGGCTCGAGTCTGGTTATAGGATCAAGAGCTTCTCAGACCTGTCTGTGGATTACAGAGAGGAACTCTGAGGTGTGAAGGGTGGAGATGGGAACCAGGGAGCTGATGAGAGGGACCGGGTCAAACTCTGCATGTGAAAAGGATGAGCCTTTTGGCATGCAAAATGGAAGGGCATTCTCTAGGAGGACACCTGAAGTCACAGAGAAGGAAGAATCTCAGGTTCAGCAAATTAAATGAACTCGGGGAGCCCCAGTTTCCTCATCTGAAAACTGAGGTTAATGGGATTCCCCCTGACTATACTACAGGGCGTAAGGGAGGCCTGGAATGAGCCCATGCTTTCCTGTCTTTTGCTTTTGCTGGTCTCTCTGCAAAAAAGGCGAGACCCCTGTGTTTGCTTGTCAGAATTCCATGGGTCCACCATACACGCACATCTATGCCAACCGGTGAAGCCCCTTTCAGGGGTCCCCTCCCCTCCTCTGGGCCCTTAGAGTTCCCTGTCTCTACTACCCAGATTCTAAGTTGTGTTGCAATCCTTTGTCGACGTTTCTGTGCATTTCCAGGGGTCTCAGGAAGGTCAGAGACTGTCTTGTTCACCTTGACCTCATTCACGCCTCCAGAATGATTCAGTAACGGTTTGCTGAATTAAATAGGAAAGTGCAATCAACTATGACCTGAATGTGAGGAGCAAATAACCAATAAAGTAGAATTCACACTGGAAAGAGGCTAGTGGGTAACCGAATGAAAACCTCTTTCAATGTAGTATGTTTTTATGTAATAAAATGTAAATTATTTTTATGTATAGTTAATTAGCATTATTTTATATATTAAACTTTATGTTAATATAGTTGTATATTATATATAGCATGCAATATATATAATATTAATATAGTTATATATATGTACAACTCTGCTTTTCCTAGAAAGGTTTAAGGCCATCAGTAATTGTCAGTAATACAGGAAAATTTTCACTCCTGCCTTCCACATCCTGTAACTCTTATCTCGCTCTGCCTTTTCCCATAGTACTTATCAACTGCATTCAGTACAGTTTTCTTGTTTCTTGTGTTCATTGTTTATTGTTTGTCTTCCCTATCTTTGGAGGGCTTTGGAGGGCCAGGATCTTTGCCTATCTTGTTCCCATGTAGCCCAAAGACTAGAACAATGTCTGGCATATGGCAGGAACAGAGTAAATATTCACAGATGCAGGCATGCATGCATGAATACTTGAGTGAGTAAATGTCCCATTCAACTCCCAGAAAGCCCAAAACACACAGAAACTGTCTCACCAGCTCTGCCTTCAGAGACTTGAGATGACAAGAGCGAGTCCCTCAGAGGTCTTCACGGTGTACTTTATTTTCAAAGTAATCCACTTCCTAAGAACCTGTCAAAAGCCAGAGATAACCTGAATATTCTGAAAACCAAGGTTGCCTTCCTCAGACCCAACCTCAGCTCATCTCTGATCGGCAGCATGAAACAGACCAGAGCAAGCCGAGGGGTTCTGCACCCTGGTTAGAAGCCCAGAGGTCAGAGTCCACTGCACCTGCTGGCAATTAATTGATCACATGATTTAAAGCAGTGGTCAACCACAGCAAAGTTCCCCATCATTCTGACCATAAGTAACAGCTGTGGTTATTGACAAGACCATCCTTTATGGAGCTGGAAGCTCTTTCTTAACCTGAAAGGGGACTCAAAGGGTCAGTTCAGGTACAGCAGTCTAAAAAAATCGAGGGTGGAGCTTGGGAGTGATGGGGATGGGGTGGGTGGGTTAGCACGTGATAGCCTGGGCGCATAACAGGTGATTGGTACCAGGTCAACTTTCTTCTAAAAGTTCCAGGTTTTCCCCACTTAAGATCAGATATCAGTAATGTTCTCCGTGTCCCTTGCCTTTTCCCTGGGGACGTGCCAAGGCCCAAGAACTTTTCTGGTCCCCCAAAATGAAAAAATCCCCTTTGAGGCTGGTGTGTATGCGTCTTGCCTGATCTGGAGGTCTCTGAACCCAAGCGGGGGCTAAGATCGTGGGCGGTTTTAGTTTTCTTTGGATGCTTTTAAGTATTTCCCCAACTTTCTACAGGAACGACTGTCATTTAATAATAACGGGGAAGAGTTGTTATTTGGCCCTGAGATGACTTTTCTCTGCAAGCGTTCTAGAAGTGAAGAGGGCAGAGGCGTGAGTCCGGGTCATCTACTCTGCCTTCCAAGAAGGGGGTCGCGGCGCCCCCTGCCTGGGGGCACCCACGGCAGCCCAGAGGGGCTGAGACCCTATGCCTGGACCCTCCCCTCAGGGTCGCCCGATTTAGGGCATCGCGCGCCGCCGGGCGAGAAGCCCCGGAGGCAGGAGCCCTTGACTTACCGGATCTGGGGCGCGGAGAGAGCCGGGTGCGCAGCGGAGTCCGCGCGGGCCAAGAGCAGGGCACCGACAGCCGCGCGGCCGGCTGCGCGCTCGGCCCGGGGAGCGCGGCGGAGCGGGCGGGGCCTTCGGAGCTACAGGGCGCCCCGCCCCATCCCCGCGCGTCCCGGTCCAGCCCCGGGTTCACCCCGATCCTCAGCACCCTGTGTTTAGCCCCAGCAAATGCTCTGGCACTTGGAGTAGGCGCAGAGCCCGCCGAGAGTTTGTATTAGAACTGCCAGCCAGCCGGACAGCCAGACAGCTGTACCTTCTTGGGGGGAGGGTGTGGGGTGGGGTGCAGTTGGCAAACAAGAAGCCGCAGTGGCCAAGAGAAGTCAGTCCCGGAGACCCCCCACTCTCCGCCAGACACTCACTAAATTCCTTTGCAAACAACTCCAAACAATCACTTCAAGCACGCTTTTCAAAACCCCAGCTGACCCTTGTTAACTGTGCCCAAGTTAGTCAGTTCAGTCGCTCAGTCGTGTCTGACTCTTTGCGACCCCATGGACTGCAGCACGCCAGCCCTCCCTGCCCATCACCAACTCCCGGAGCTTACTCAAACTCATGTCCATCCAGTAGGTGATGCCATCCAACCATCTCATCCTCTGTTGTCTCCTTCGCCTCCCGCCTTCAATCTTTCCCAGCATCAGGGTCTTTTCCAAGGAGTAAGTTCTTCGCATCAGGTGGCCAAAGTATTGGAGTTTCAGCTTCAGCATCAGTCCTTCCAGTGAATATTCAGGGTTGATTTCCTTTAGGATGGACTGGTTGGATCTCATTGCTGTCCAAGGGACTCTCAAGAGTCTTCTCCAACACCACAGTTCAAAAGCATCAGTTGAAACCCACTAGTGGCCATACATCTATTCGGCAAGCTTTCATTGAGCACCTACTGACCAGGTGTCCTGTCCTGAGTTCGGGGTGCAGCTGTGGACAGACAGACAGGAGGGGGGTGGTTTAGGAGGGTGCACAGGTGTCGGTGCACAAGTGTCAGTGACTGGAGCCACCCATGCCTTGGCAGCCCAGATCCAAAGTTCCTGGGGTGGTGGGGAGCAGACTTTGGGGCCATCATGGGAAAAAACAAAGCCATGGCCCCAGTAACCTCCAGGCAAATCTCCCAGCAGCTGCCCACTAGCCTGGAGGTGGTGGGGGAGACCAGCTTGAGAGGGGCAGTTCCTAAATGACAGTCCCTTGAAAGCACTAGGGAAGAAGGTCCAGGCTTGCAGTCTGCAGGCAGGAAGCAGAGAAATTCGATTCTTGACCTACAGATAGAAGACATTTTCTCTTGCGCCTAAAGACTTCAAGGATGCCAGTCACTTCTTGCGCCTGCACCTGGGAGTTCTCTTGGGGAGGACCCCATGAAGGCTCTGGTAAGTGGTCCAATGGGTGTGGCATCTTGGGACGCAGCCCAGTGGGTACAAGTGGAGCTGGCACTACCCTGCACCATGGTTGCTAGTCTAAGCCCATAGAGCCACTTTGGAAAGTCAACGGTCCATGGCCTTGATGTGCACTTATACTGTGTGAAATCTATTCTATGGTGCGGATCTGAATTGTAGAATAGCTTTATGCTTAGAAAACTTCTTTGCAGTTTTACTTTAAATAACTAGAATCTAAGTGTCTCAAAATAGAAAAGCAGTTGCATTATGGTAGGTATTTTAGAATGTTATCCTACACACTGGAATATTGTATGTGGTCATTAGCATAATGCTTACAAATAGCTGGTAACAACGTGGGGGACAATGTTTACAAATAGTTTGTACTGTTATGTGAAAAATACAAACCCTAAATGGTACATTGAGCCCATCTTTGCATGAAATGTTCCTTTGGTATCTCCAATTTCCTTAAAGAAATCTCTAGTCTTTTCCATTCTATTGTTTTCCTTTATTTCTTTGTATTGTTCATTTAAGAAGGTTTTCTTATTTCTCCTTGCTATTTCGGTTGGGTAGATCTCTCCCTTTCTTCTTTGTCTTCCACTTCTCTTCTCAGCTGTTTGTAAGGTCTCATCAAAAATCCATTTTTCCTTCTTGTGTTTCTTTTTCTTTGAATGCTTTTGGTCACCATCTCCTGTACGATGTTACAAACCTCCACCCAGAGTTCTTCAGGCACTCTGTCTACCAGATACAGTCCCTTGAATCTATCCATCACCTCCATGGTATAACCATAAGGGATTTGATTTAGGTCATACCTGAATGGTCTAGTGGTTTTCCCTACTTTCTTTGCATTATTTCAAAAGACTGTAAGAAAGCATGCCACAATCTTAAGATTATTTGCTACTGATGGCTTCCATTGGATTCATTTTCATATTTATACCATTCTATGTTTTCCTTTCTTTTTTTTTTTGCAGCAACTATGTTCTTTAATATTTAGGAAAAATACATAAACTATATCTGAAAATTCCCTAGATCCTACTCCCTCAAGGTCATGCTGTATGTATTTTTTTTTTTTTTGCTCACTTTTTCACAAAGGACTCCACACCAAGAAGGAAAAAATGGATCACTGAAGCAAAACTCTTTGTCCTCTTGAACTTATGTGCTCCCCTTTTCAGTAATAACCTGTGGACCAGGTAAGCATGCATGGATGGAGCACCCCAGAACATCTGCAGAAGCCCCTCCCTGTCAGGGGTTGGGACAGCATCTCAACCTTTGACAGTATTATCAGCAATAAAGTAATTCCTCACACATGGGATGGAATCAGAGAGAGAAATAAGAACATCCCCACTCATTAGGAGAGCAGGCAATGGCATCCCACTCCAGTACTCTTGCATGGAAAATCCTGTGGATGGAGGAGCCTGGTAGGCTGCAGTTTATGGGGTTGCTAAGAGTCAGACACGACTAAGCAACTTAACTTTCAGTTTTCACTTTCACGCATTGGAGAAGGAAATGGCAACCCACTCCAGTGTTCTTGCCTGGAGAATCCCTGGGACGGGGGAGCCTGGTGGGCTGACGTCTGTGGGGTTGCACAGAGTCGGACACGACTGAAGTGACTTAGCAGCAGCAGCAGCCACTCATTAGGACCCTGTGCTTGCTTCCACTGCAGGGGGCCCAGGTTCAATCCCTGGTGGAGGACCTAAGATCCTGCATGCCAAGAGGCATGGGAAAAATAAAATATTGCCATTCACAAAATACCTCTTTGAAGACACTTCCCAACATACAAATACAGAGTCTGCACAGTAACTGGGTGATGGGTGAGTTCTCTGTGCTACACAGTAGGTCCCACTGTGTGTGGAAGCAAGCGCAGAGTTCTAAAGAGTGGTGATGTCCTTATTTCTCACTCTGATTCTCTTCATCCCACCTGTGATGAGTTATTTTATTGCTGGCGATACTGTTGCTGTCATTTCCTGTTTGTAATAATAAAACATGATTACAGATGAGAAAGAGTGTCTTTTGTTGCCTTTGGCGAACTTGAAGTGGCTTCTTTTCTTTCCTTCTTCTTTTACTTTTTCATTTTTGCACCTTCCCGTTTAACAGGTGTGATTGGCCTTAAACAATCGTAACAACAGAGCCGCAGAGTCCTTGAGTCATTTCCGTATTTTTTTTTCTCTCTGACTCTTCCACCTTCTCCCTTCTTCTTGGTCTCAAGAAGAAGGTCTACAGACTTGAGCCTTGCTCCTTTCAGTGGATTTATTTCTCTTCTTCCTGTATTCCACCTCAATGCAGAGGACATCCGAGGCCAGAGCTCCAGCCACTTTTCATTCTTTCTGAGCGAGATCGCAAATCTCAACTCACAGCTTGGAGAGCCTGGTCACGTTCCCAACCCTTTCCACATGCTGCCACACTCACCAGAGAGGACCGTCTTCATTGGAACTCATCCTGGATGCACATATGAAGCCTGGCATCATGCAGACATCTCTGTTCCCCCTGGCTGCAGTCCCATGAGCGTCCAGATGCCCCTGCATTAACCTGGGGACATTCCCTCCCCCGAGGCCCCCTTCCTTCTTGCTTTTTGACCCTTTCCCCAGGGCTGCTACTACCCCCAGGGGCAGCTCTCACTTCTCAATAAGAATGCCTGGAAAGCCGGCAACTTTTCTCGAGCAGCCGCAGGGCATAACCTGGGTGCTGCGTTGTGCTGAAATTGTAATACTTCCTCCCTCCGAGAAGGACAAGATGGAGGAGGAGACATTGAAGTCCCCGTCCTGCCTCTGGTGACAGGTAGGGAGATGCAGAGTGGTGGAAGAGAGCCTGGTGATGCCATCTGGGACCTGACACCGCCCCCACCCCCTCATCCCCCCACCCAGTGCTGCTCCGGCCGTGTCAGCATCCCTCACAGATGAGTGAACCTGTTCATGTCTTCTCTGCTGGCCACTAGGTGCTCACATCTTATCTTTTCCTCTTCCTTTAGTCGACATCTCCCATCTGATTCACCTGGTCACAGGAGGCCAGCTTCAGTTTCCTCTTTGGGAGTCCTGCCCAGAAGAGGCGTCTTACCCAATGGCAGCATTTTCCTAACACCCTCTCAGGGGCTGCTCCTGGTCCAAAAAGAGACCATCCCCAGCCTGCTTGGGTCCTACAGGCCATTGCAGCTCCCCGACCTCACTTCTCACCTCTGCTCCTCTGAGCTCCCAGAGCAGCAGATGCAGCCCCTCTGTGCATGGCCCATCTTTTTCCCTGCCCCACACCCTTCCTCGGGTTTGGCCCTCTGCTTCCAACTTCCCAAACCACAGATCGATGATCATCCTCCACCTGGGGCTCAGGACTTGGTCAAATCCCAGATCTTCCGCAAAGGTCTTAGAGGACGGAACCCGTGGGCCAGTTCTGAGCCTCCAGGCAGAGGGTCTGTTTGTTTGCTTTAATTCTGAATTGATTTTTCAGATTAAAAAGACTGAGAGCTCTTATACAAACTTATCAAGACGTTTGGCTTCTCTCACCAAACCCATTGGATCCAGAAACTTCATGCCCATATTTATCAGAACAGCAAGTGACAGGAGCTAATGGCACAGCCCCTTTCCAGAAAAATGAAAACTCCATATTCTCTCTGGGGCTTTCCTGGTGGCTCAGATGGTAATCTGCCTGCAATGCCAGGAGACCCGGGTTCGATCCCTGAGTCGGGAAGATCCCCTGGAAAAGCGAATGGCTACCCACTCCAGCATTCTTGCCTGGAGAATTCCATGGACAGAGGTGCCTGGCAGGCTACAGTCCATGGGGTGGCAAAGTCAGACATGACTGGGTGACCAGCACTTTTATTAACAACGACACTTAGCAGGCCTGCCTGGTGCCAAGACATTATGGAATGTTCTGCCTGGTTCTGTGGGGATTGAGTTTGTCTCTTTTGTTCTGGGTCCCTTTCAGAACAAAGTTTCTGCAAGAGCCTTTCTCTGGCTGTTCCTTGGAAAGGACCCTGATGCTGGGAAAGATTGAGGGTGGGAGGAGAAGGGGACGACAGAGGATGAGATGGTTGGATGGCATCACCGACTGGATGAAGGTGAGTTTGAGTAAACTCCAGGAGTTGTGATGGACAGGGAGGCCTGGCATGCTGCAGTCCATGGGGTCACAAAGAGTTGGACACAACTGAGTGACTGAACTGAACTGAATTGATGTATATATTCTGTTTATCCTTTCAGAGCAATGGTTCTTGATTTTTCTGGATTCTTTTGGAAATCTGAGAAAAGGTATGGCTCTCCCCAATGCTCACCCCAAAGGCACACACGGGCAATATTTTACCTACACCTCTGCAGACCTATGGACCCCTGAAATGCTGGGTAATTCATGGCTGTTACGTTAGGATTTAGACCAAGGACTGCCTTTCCTGTAAAACAAATTCAATTCTATAGCATCAATTCTATGGGGTCCTACTGTGACTGGTTCCACTGAATGTTGCCTGATGGGTGGACCGCAAGATCCATCCACTAAAATACTCATTTAAGCTCAGCTTGGGGGCACCTGCACTAATTTTTGTCACCCTTGAATCATCCAAACAAGATGATACATCTGGCTACAGACCCACAAATCCAGGCATCACAGCTGCCCTTGCGTTTGACAAAAAAAACCCTTCACCTTGTTATGACAAGAGCACAAGTCTAATTAAGAAAGTTTTTCCAAAAGAAATAACAGTGTTGGTTTACCCCCCACCCCCACCCCGCCTTTCTCTACCCCTTTAAGCTCTGGAATAATGCTGGGCCGATAGGAACACGGATAAATTAATTACAGCCTGGAATGTTATTTGTGGCTAAGAAAGAACGCTAAATCTACACATAAAGTGTTTGACATTTGAATACAAACATTTCCCTTGTGTTAATTTTTTTTAGACTCCGTCTCTCCAGTTTACACTGACATATGTCTAATCCTTTTAAATGTTGTAGATTTAAAATCACAAACGTAGCAATGTGCTGGCTGCTTTACTCAGCCAAAGAACAAGGAGATGCAAGAGTGAGATTAGCATCTCTTCAGTTCTTTGCCTGTCAGAGATTATTTTGGTGTACCTCCAATTCCTGATAACACAGAAGCACTCTTGTGGCCAAAGTGCCTGAAATGGAAGGGCATTGGCAGGCCTGAGTTTAAAATCAGCATAGGCAGCCTTTCTGGGAATGTGTGTGAAGGTCACTGTTTTAGAAGTGATCTGTCCTTTCCAACACAGCCCTTGTCATGGTTTCTGTGTTATTTCAGTGGGGACCTCAGCCTGGAAGTCTAGATTCACGTGGGTTTCTGTGGGTCCTCCATGGGAATTGAAGGAATAAGTGAAGAAATCAGGAGTGGCATCTGGCATGATGCAAAGGGGAATGAGAGGGAAAATATTAAAAGAAAGTCTTTAAAAAGGCAAATTCCAAAATACCTTTAAGTGCAAGCTTTGTAAACAGTGAAAAGATTTGGATAACAATCTTTCATTTATTAACTTTTAAACTTTTATTTTATTTAAAATATTTTTCATTGAAGTAAAGTCAATTTATATTATGCTAGTTTCGAGTATACAGCACAGTGATTCAGTTGTGTTTATATATTATTTTTCAGATTCTTTTCTCTTTATCAGTTATTGTAAAATATCGAGTATAGCTCCCTGT